>NW_015386672.1:648093-685018 GCF_001527695.2 Protobothrops mucrosquamatus | reverse complement strand
TATCTATCTATCTATCTATCTATCTATCTATCTATCTATCTATCTATCTATCTGTATCTATCTATCTGTATCTATCTATCTATCTGTATCTATCTATCTATCTATCTATCTATCTATCTATCTATCTATCTATCTATCTATCTATCTATCTATCTATCTATCTATCTGTATCTGTATCTGTATCTGTATCTGTATCTGTATCTGTATCTGTATCTGTATCTGTATCTGTATCTGTCTGTCTGTCTGTCTATCACAGAAGCATCTGTGCTTTCCCACCTTCATACTTTGAACCTGGGACTTGCAGAGCAAAATGTTAAATACTGATAGTGTTATTAATGTGCCCTCAGTGTAGCAAGATAAAATTGGTTTCTAAGCTGATTTTTCAAGCCGCAGCCAAAATTTTAGAGCTACTCTTTATTTGTTCAGCAGCATCTTTTGGCAGTTTAGGGCAATGTCAGCAGAATTGGATTGCCCGCTGCTGCTAGCAGAGAAGGCCTGCTGACATCATCTCATTAACGAGGGTGGGGAAAATCAAGTCTCATTTAATGAGAAAGGATCCATGGGGAAGATGGGGAAAGAAATCTGCAGGATTAACATTTTCTTTCTGGCTTTAGTATTTGTATTTTTACTGTAACAACTTATTTTATTAATTGGTATCCTGTCTTTATTATTTTTACAAATAACTCAAGGCAGTGAATCTAGCCACCTTCCTCTTCCTTGTTTCCCCAGAATTATCATCCTGTGGGGTTGGTTGGGCTGAGAGAGAGTAGCTGGCCCAAGATCACCCAACCGGCTTTCATGCCTAAAGGCAGGACTAGAACTCACCGTCTCCTGGTAATTGGCCCAAAGTCACCTAGCCAGCTTTCATGCCTAAAGGCAGGACTAGAACTCACCGTCTCCTGGTGATTGGCCCAAGGTCCCCTAGCCAGCTTTCATGCCTAAAGGCAGGACTAGAACTCACAGTCTCCTGGTGATTGGCTCAAAGTCCCCTAGCCAGCTTTCATTCCTAAAGGCAGGACTAGAACTCACCATCTCCTGGTGATTGGCCCAAAGTCCCCTAGCCAGCTTTCATGCCTAAAGGCAGGACTAGAACTCACCGTCTCCTGGTGATTGGCCCAAAGTCCCCTAGCCAGCTTTCATTCCTAAAGGCAGGACTAGAACTCACCGTCTCCTGGTGATTGGCCCAAAGTCACCTAGCCAGCTTTCATGCCTAAAGGCAGGACTAGAACTCGCCGTCTCCTGGTGATTGGCCCAAAGTCAACCAGCTGGCTTTTGTGCCTCAGATGGAACTAGAAACTCAAAATTTCCTGCTTTCTAGCTTGGTGCCTTAACCAATAGACCAAGCTGACTCATTATTATTATTTTTTTACTTCCTTATTATCCAGTAGTTTATCCTGATGCCAATCCTGGTCAGTTTGCTAGACAAGGCATTTAGTAATGATTCCTCACGACTATGATTGCTCTTCCCACAAAAACATAGAAGTGGAATTTTGAAGCTCCCTCCCAGTCTATTCCCCCTTTCAAATTAACAATATCCAACCAACTGGCTGGAATTCTAGGAGATATGAGCCACCTCGGTGGGGAGACTAAATAACAACCTCAAGTGGTCATCTGAATGCTGGATGATTAACTAGACTTTATCAATAGTAGTGAGGAGGAGGGGGAGAGGATGGTGAGCACCCCACGTATTGCCTTAGACCCGATGCATCAGTTCAGTAATCCCCAATTCATTGTTTTCTTCCAATATACAAATTTGTGTCCATTATTAATAAGCAACAAAAGATAATCCATAAATTCAAAGACAGAGAAATTCACGATCCAACTACTATTAGGAATCTTCTATTGTTTAGCTATAATTTACTTGGCATTGAGTCCTATACTAGTCTTGGACATCAGAATAAAGTTTTAATCTCATTTGGCCTTGATCTATGCCAGCTATTGTCAAAAGAACTAGGCCCCTAATAGCATTTGTTTATTTTGAGGACTGAAGAGTTGCTGCCAATCCAATTAAATTAGACTAGACAGCGCTTCTCAACCTTGGCATCTTTAAGACGCCTGGACTTGCAACTCCCAGAATTCCCCAGCCACCATGTTGGCTGGGGAATTCTGGGAGTTGAAGTCCACGCATGTTAAAGGGGCCACGCTTGAGAAAATACTGGGCTAGACAGACAAGTTACTGGCAATGATAAAAGGCAGCATCTCCTGATTCTAAATCACTACCCAATTTTCTCATTGCTTACTTGCCAGTGAAAATATGCAAAAATCTGCATCTCCTGGCAGCTGGTCTGCCTAGCAAGAGCCTCCATATCAGAGTAGCTGTTCAAAGGGCACAGTGGGAGACTATTAATAACTAGAGCTTATTTTCAATTCCCCTTTCCAGGTGATGTATGACTTAATCTTCCCCCATTAATTGATAACATCGGAGGGAATGCATTTATGTCCTTGTGAGTCAGTCCTCCTCCCCTCCAAATAGCTTGGAACCCTTCTCCAGAAATTGGCTCAGCTTGCCCAAAAATGGTGTGTTAAAGAGACAATCCAGCACAGTTCAGTGGAATGAAGCTGGTGGCTTAATCCAGGCCATTTTCTCAAGAGGAGAAATAAATTGCAAGATCGGATCTGCGTCGGTCTCTGAGATTAGAGGTTTACTCTTCCAAGCTTTCGGACCTGTGCTGGATCCTCAGGAAACGTCTCTCTACAGGAATACGTGCTTTGGGCTGTTCCCTGAATCGTATTTATGTGATGAGTATTTACTCTGTGACTATGTAGGACGAGCAGGGAGGAAGCTAACCACCAGATTGCAAGAACACAAGCGAGCGGTCAGATGAAAAGGCCCAAACTCATTGGTAGCCTCACATTGCAATAAACAATGACATACAGTGCATTCAATTTTGCAGCTACTAAGATTGTTGGTCGAGCAGGCACAAAAACAGCCAGGGAAATAATTGAAGCCTGGGAAGCGGGCCCCTTGTCAGTTAATAGGAATACTCATTTATTACCAGGCTTATCAAGTACTTAGGAGCTGAGGGCTTGGCAGCACAAGGAACCAACAGCCAATCAGCAGCCATCAACATGCCAAATCAGCCAATAGGAAGGCACCACATAAACACAACTCACAAAACAGTCCAAAGCACACATTTTGTAGAGAGGAGGTCCCTGGAGATGGGCTCCAGCACAAGGCTGAAAGCTCAGAAGATTAAACCTCTGGTCCAGGTGAACGTCCCAAATTCAATCTTGCAACATTATCCTGGGACACGTATATTTGCCTTCATTCGTGAGAGAAATAAGGGGTATTTCTCAAGGATCCATTGTCTTTTTTGTTATTTGTTCATGAATGATCTTGACTGCTGGATAGGAGTCAAGTGGCTGTGTTTGCAGGTGATGCTTAGCTATTCAAGTTCATAAAATTCAGAAATGACTAGGAAAAGCTTTTCAGTTTAAGCAAGGGAAGAGTGCTACATATTAATAGCAACAGCCACCAAGAGTTGACTCAAACCCAATGCAGAGGAGGAGGGATGGATAGATATGCCCCTCCAGCCTTTTATCTTAAACGTGTACCTCTTTCAGGAGGAAATTGAATACTTCAGTCCACTTCTCCAAGAGTAGGTCACAGCATGTATTAATTTCACAGTCGTTTCCCAGACAGCTAACCTTGGATCCCAATTAAAAGTGAAAGACTGAATTAGACTTGACAGCCATAAACCTGGGAATCAGCTTGGAGCACAAGTCAAAGAGCCCAGCAGATGATTCCAGAGAAAATGGGAGAACATCTTGAACTTGAAGCTTGTAAACACCAGGCAGCTGACCATAACAGATCAATTGGCAAGAAATACTGACAAGGGAATCTGCTGTAGAGATAGTCACTGCTTATCTGTCTGTCTGTCTGTCTGTCTGTCTATCATCTATCTATATCATATCTATCTATCTATCTATCTATCTATCTATCTATCTATCTATCTATCTATCTATCTATCTATCTATCTATCTATCATCTATCAACATATATCATATATCTATCTATCTATCTATCTATCTATCTATCTATCTATCTATCTATCTATCTATCTGCACACATACAAATATGTGCCAATGCATATATATTTTTTTACAAGTCACCTTACTTTCCATTGCTATTGAAAATGTCCTATTCGTCATCTTCCATGTTTTTTTTTATTTTTAGTCCATTCATTTCTTCCTTTCTTTGCAACTTTCAGTTTTTCTCTTATGTCCCAAACCTTTTAGTTTTTCCTCTCTTGTTTCTCTAAGGCTTCTTATTGCAGGGATAGGAGGTGTAGCCATAGAAAGAACAAAAGCTTCAAGGAAAGAAAAAAAGTAAATCAGAAAGCAAAAAAAATATGACAATTTTAATTCCATTAATAAAGCAAATACAAATTTTTAGTCGGAGAAAAGAGAAATAGAGATTAAACAGTGCAAAGAAAGAACAGAGAAAGAAAAATACATAACGAAGCTACTTCCATTCTTTGTCAAAACAAATATAAGCAAACGTAATATTTCTTTACCCCATATGGTTACAAATATCTCTTCTTCCATAAACCCATCCCTTATCTATATGTAAAACATCGACTTTCCATTCCTGATATCAGCAAAAAGTCCATAAAGATTTACCAGAGCTTTATAGAAACATGTCTTATTTTAACCCCGGTCAAACCAACCAATTCTATATTCCTTCCTTTTACTTCTAACAATCTTGATCTTTAATTCACTCACGGATAGGATTTGATCTCTCTTCAATTTTTCTTTTCCCCTCCACCCCAAAGACGTTATCAAAGCTGTAGCAAACCTTTTGAGACTATATTCTAAGTACAGTCTAAGTCCTGATCCAAACTCTTAACTCTTGTAGCTAAAGTAAAAAGTAAATAACCAAAAGCACCATTGCATAAACAGGCACACCTTGCTCTCCCCTCTGTGTGTGACTAGCTTACCAACATAAATATGCTTGCAAAACTAACCAAAACCCTTTTGCCACCAGTGAAGATAGATGGTGTTGACATATGCTCTGACAAATTACAGAGCAAAAACATTGGCTCAGACAAAGATGCCTGAAGGCACACGGAACCCAGAACAGTCCCCACTCATTGCATGTGCCAATAACCTTGACAAGGAGGAAAGAGGTTATGTTTCGGTTTAATTGCTTTCCTTTTTTTTAACTGATTCCCTCAAGTTTATGAAACACACCTGGGAGCTTATAAATAGTTCTTCCATTAAAAAAGCCCCAGAAAAAAAAAATCAAGTTCTTTTCATCCTAATTCAGACTTTTAAAATGCACAGGTGCATGCATGCATCTATACGTATTTCATATGTATATCTATGTGCACATGTAGTATGTGTGACTTGGCTATAGAAAAAACTCAGTGAATGAGGCCTTAGTTATCTGCTTCAGTCAAGCTTCATGCAGTTATTTGCACCGCATTGCATCTACTTGCAGTCTCAAAGTTTTAATTTTTCTCTTTAATTTGTTCATTCCAAACCAAGGCGATAAGAGGCTGGAATTTTCTGATAAAAACTTCCATCGGAGGCATTGGAGGAAAAGAAAAAAAAATTAAGAATACCTATGTGAGGTATTGAAGCATACTGCTTCAATTCCACCAGCCAAAACCCAATAATCTCCATACAAATGATTGACAGAGAAGAAAAGGGGGGGAAGAGATAACAAAACAAATTATATAAAAACTCTGTGTGAAACACTCAGTGTTAAGTATCCCCATCTGAAAAAAAAGTATTAATATTAGGAAGATAACATTAACAAGGAAGAGTAGCGATCAAAACCAGCAGATTAAAATGCTGCTGGAAATGTTTTTTTAAAAATTGCTTTGGAACTGGATAAAGAGAGCATGAAGCTTCCAGTAAAACGAATGGAATTAAAAATAAAAGCGATGAAATGATAGGGGATGCAACTGAAGGAAGAGAATGTGGCAGGATTTATTTGGAAATCCATCGGAGGAAAAACAGGGAGTTTTCAACAAGGGGACAAAAACAAGCGTTGCAGATGTTAGCATCCAAAAACAGAATACATGTTTATGTTGTGTACGTGTGAAATTATCAGTGCTGCAATCATGCTGATAAATAGTGGAACTGCAGACATAAGTTGCACAACTGGAAAAATATAAAACTGTGTGCAAAATTATTACCCGTACCAAATATGTGCATTGCATCTTCTCACCTGTTGCTATAATAAATCTCCCTATCCACATGACAACTTTTCTCCGTCCACCCCAGAAGAGTAACACATGTCCCATAAATAGCAACGTTCCTATGAATCAGGAAAATGGTTTTGCCTAGTAAAAAAAAACTAAAATAGCTTAGAATCCACATACACACTTTTATGAGACTTTCCATTTTCATTACTTATACTTAGGGTTTCCTTTCCCATAGCATCACCTATCCTTTTGGACCTCAAACATTCTCCCCTTGTCTTTTCAACTTGTTTAACTTCATATTTAATGAAAGTATTCACATACACCACAAACCCCAAAAGAAACCAACTTTTCAGCCTTGCTTGCAAAGACTTGTGCAGGTTTATTTGGATGCCACAGTGCCCAGTGAACTTGGCTTTTTAAGAAAGGGCATCATATTTCACCTTGAAAAACAGTAGTACTATTAGAAACCACTCAGGCTGATAGAGTGGCTGGCTGGATTACCAAGGGTGTTTTGGCGTTAAAAACTCATTAACCTTGACTCAGCCAGTCTGCATAGTTTATTCCTAGAAACAGTCCCACCGTACAAATATACTAAGTAAAAAATAAAGTTGCTATCTCCCCAAATACATAAATCTTAATGAAGTTTTGTTTTACCTGAATATCTTTAATTTCTCTCTGTGTAGTGTAAAATAGAAAAAAATGATTTAGGGTTTTGATGATTAGACAGAATAGATTATAGGTTTTCCTTTTGGTAAATTTTATCAGATGCTCTGATCCCAAGTTTTAAAGGTCCATCAAGAGAAGAAGTTTGAAGTTATTTATATATTTATCTATATATTTATCTGTAAAAAAAACTGCCAAGCAGAACTGGTTGGGGAGCTGTTGCTTCCACTAGTATATAAAATGTATGCTTATATACTATGTCTAGTTCAGGGGTAGGCAACCTTGGCTCTTTTATGACTCAGGGACTTCAACTCCCAGAACTGGCTCAGGAATTCTGGGAGTTAAAGTCCACAAGTCATAAAAGAGCCAAGGTTGCCTACCCCTGGTCTAGTTTATCTTATCTTATCTTATCTTATCTTATCTTATCTTATCTTATCTTATCTTATCTTATCTTATCTCATCTCATCTTATCTTATCATCTTATCTCTTATCTACCTTACCTTACCTTACCATGGTTTCCCACAAATGCCAAAGCCGGGACCCCTTTACCATTCTCTAATATATAGATCACCATGCTATAACTCAGAGCCAGACACTCTAATACAGTGTTCTCAAACTTGGCAAATTTAAGATGTGTAGACTTCAAA
This sequence comes from Protobothrops mucrosquamatus, assembly GCF_001527695.2. Lineage (NCBI taxonomy): Eukaryota > Metazoa > Chordata > Lepidosauria > Squamata > Viperidae > Protobothrops > Protobothrops mucrosquamatus. The sequence continues at coordinate 677,553 of NW_015386672.1, read as the reverse complement.
TCCCAACTTCCCCAGCTGGCATAAAAACACTGCTTTAATATAAGCCTCGATAAGCTTTCTTGTCTGAGACTGCATAAAGAAGGAGAAGCATTATAGGACTGTCTCAGCAGAAAAATCTGACCAAAATATCATGCCTACTTTGTTCACTGTTGTCAGAGGATAACTTGGGCAAGACCCTAATCTATGTGCATGGCGTTTATTGTATTCCAGGATATTAAGATGAAAAAACTTGACTTGTCTCCCAAGTGATTCCCTCCTGTTGGATTCTCAGCAATTGCAAAATAACCAGATATTTCATATTTGCCAGCCTGCTTTTTCCAATAAGGAATATCTAGCTACTACAGTGGTACCTTGGTACTCAGTTGCTTTGAAACTCATTGAATTTGGTACTCAATACATTTCGATGCGAAAATTTTGTCCCAGTACTCATCATTTGTTTGGCACTCGACACACAAGCTAGAACTGGTCGGTGTCAGCTGCTTTGTGACTCACTACATTATTCTTTATGGGGAAAAATGTTTAGTACTCATCATTTTTGGTACTCATCATGCTTCCTGGAACCCAATTAACGATGAGTACTGAGGTACCACTGTATAACTCTCCATTTCTGACTTTCAACTCTTCTAATATCTGTTTAGCATAGCTACTATTGTACCTTTGGGAACTGTTCTAGCACATGCAAGAATTCAGGCAATCTAGAAACACTGGAGGCTCCCTGACCTCAATAGATTTCTTGAAAAATTTGAACTCTGTCCCAAATCCCTCAATGACGCATGTGGAAAATCACATCCAAGTGGTCAGAATTTCACTTCCATCACCCATTCCCCCCCCCTGTATTATATGCAATCAAATTCTCATGCAGGAACTTCTGAATGGAACTTTAATTCAGGCGATGGGTGGCACCATTCCCGCTACACTTGTTGAGAAGGAAAATCAGGGATTGTTATTTAACCACCAGCTGACATTAAAAGCATAATAAAGACAATCAACCTGATTTATAGCTTGGGAAAAATTCCAGGGGAGTTTCCAGCGATTCCTTCCAATGGGTTCTGTGTTAGAATGGCTCAGAACATTGGCTGGTTCCCCAGAAAGAGATTTGGAAAAGAAACCTAAGCTGTCAGCTGGAGCTTTCCACCTGGGCTTCCACTCCATTAAACCCGGATGCCGCAAATGAACATATATGCACACAGCCCCACACATTTCACCAGCTAGTAGACTAGTAGAAAAGAAAGGAAAGGAAAGGAAAGGAAAGGAAAGGAGAGGAGAGGAGAGGGAAGGGGAGGGGAGAGGAGAGGAGAGGAGAGGGAAGGAGAGAAGAGGGAAGGGAAGGGAAGGGAAGGGAAGGGAAGGGAAGGGAGAGGAGAGGAGAGGAAAGGGAAAGGAAAGGAAAGGAAAGGAGAGGAGAGGAGAGGGAGAAGGAGAGGGAGAGGAGAGGAAAGGGAAGGAGAGGAGATGGAAGGGAAGGGAAGGGAGAGGAGAGGAGAGGAGGGGAGGAGAGGAAAGGGAAAGGAGAGGAGAGGGAGAGGAAAGGGAAGGAGAGGAGATGGAAGGGAAGGGAGAGGAGAGAAAAGGAAAGGAAGAGGAGAGGAAAGGGAAGGGAAAGGAGAAGGGAAAAGGGGAAAAGAGGAGAGGGAAAAGGAGAAGGGAAAAGGAGAGGAGAGGAGGAAAAGGAAAAGGAAAGGAGGGGAGGGAGCCATACTATAATACCCGGAAACAATTTCCCCATTTCTGTATACCTTTCCAATGTACAGAGTTCCTCTGTGAGGGAGATGAGTGGGTCTTATATCTGATAAATAAATTAATCTTCAGAACTGTTTGATCAGCTATATCAGTTGCTCTGAAAGCTGCAACTCCAACTTTCCTGTACCCGTTCTCAGTGTGGCTTCAGGTACAAATATCTATAGGGTTATTTTTATGTGGTAGGGGAGATGCTTTGGAAAGATGCGGTGTAATCCTGCATCCCATGCCACAGAGATAATTCCAATTTGATGGAATGCATTTTGTATTTTAAATTTAATAACTTACCTCACAGAGAGACAGAGAGTAATTAATTATATGCCAATTTTGCAGTGCATGTTTTTTAAAACAAAAATGCATAAAGAAATACTGTAGTTAGGTGCAAGAATGCATGTTTATTAGATAGGAAGGAAAGAGGAAAATGGAAGGTTCAATTAATATATTTTTGGAGGAAACCTCCCCCCCAGCTTTGATAATTTTGACCCGTCATCAAATCTTACCACATATTTCCAGATAATCACAAATGGCCCATCTATGCTAAGAGGTCCTTTTGCAGGCTACTGATTTGTAAAAGTCTACTTTGAAACTGTTCTATAAATACCCTTTTACTCCGGTTGAACATTCAGGGAAACTCTGATGTCTTGAAGCAAGAGAACTGTCATGAATTAAATGAGGTATAAAAATTGATGTGGCTGTCCAAATTATACAATTAAGAAAAGGAACTGACTCAGAGAACTATACAAAAGGGGGGAAAACATATAAAAAGAGCTGCAGTCAAATGAAAGGATTCCCTACTGTTTAATAAAGAGACCTGTTTCTTTTTTTTCTGAAAAAGGACAATTCATTTTTAAGGGGTGAAATTGTAGCCTGGGTATTTGAAGTCATTTGGCTGCTTTTTTATCACTTCATAATCAAATAAACAAGAGATGTATTTGTTTATATATGTGTGTGTGTGTGTATATATATATATATATTCTTCATGATATATATATATATATATATATATATATCAAAGTTGGGTATTCACAGCTACTGCAAGATGATTAAATAGCAGTTGTGATGGTTAATGGACCATAAACGGAAATTAGAATCGGATTCACGGGTGTAAAATTGAAAGGGTGGCTGGTAATTAAGCAACTCTTATAAAACTCGAGAGACATTAAAACTTGGATGAGATGTGCCAATGCACAATGCAAAAAAGAAATTGCCTGCAACGAAGAGGCAAAGAGTCTCTCCAGTTTGGAGAGGGTGAGCTTCAATTTGCACTGTGGGAAATGCAGCAGGATGCTCCTTATAAATCTGAATCAAAGCCCCCATTTCTTTGAAGGAGAAATGGGGCGCAGCAGGCTGTGTGAAAACAACCCATTCGATTTGTTTGTTTTCTTTTAGTAAACCATGGTTAACGATGCCAGTGCTTAGCAACCATGTGCGAATCTAGTCCGTATCTTTGCAAAAGATTTGACATAAAATGGTGTCGTTTGCAGGGACACATATTTAAAGGGAAACGAAAGGAAAGCAACGTCCAGCCGAAGAGGGAATCTCCATGATGCTATCTATGCCCGTTCCTAAGAGTCAGTTTTCCTGAATCTTGGTGAAGCCGCCATATTCCAGGAACTGAGCAACAAAGCCAAAATCCAGGGTAAGTCTCATAAGAAACGCTCCGATCACAACAGCTTTTCTAACATTTGACTTGATCTATAACAGCCTTTCCGAATCTGTTTTCCTCAACTGCCCTTGCAATGTAATCAAGATGCCTTTTCATATCATTAAGGAAAAAAAATTCTCAATCTTGTTCAGAAGTCGTGGGCGCTCCATCCCTGGAGATTTTTTAAGAAGAGACTAGACAGTCACTTGTCTGAAATGTTATAGGTTCTCCTGCCCGAGCAGGGGGCTGGACTAGAAGACCTCCAAGGTCCCTTCCAGCTCCGGTTTTATTCTGTTCTATATTTTGGATCGTGACTACTCCATTGGAATTTAAGTACTTAAGCTATGCTTCAATAGTAGCTATTTATAATATTCTTTGTAGATGCTACTTCAAAGCTAGAATGTTCGTGATGATAGGTTTTTTTTTTGTATATTGTTTTGTACATTGTTAGCATCTTTGAAATATTCGCAACCATGGAAAGCTGACTTACCAAGGAAATATTCGTAGCTCGGGGTTGGAATGAAGGGTCCTTGGTGCTCTCTGAGCTGGGTTGTTTTCTTGCACACATTTCATTATCCAAACTAGGTGCTAGTGAAGCTAGCACGGATGATGTTACCTAGTTGGGTAATGAAACATCTGCAAGAAAACAGCCAAGCTCAGAGATCACCAAGGACCCTTCCAATCTGACTTACAATGGGCCACTTTTTCAGTCCAGCTAATTCTGCTTTAATAATACTGATTTACAGGAGATTTCTAAGATTTGGGGTTTTTTTTAAAGCCCTGTTTAGATATGCAGGAAATGAACTGGAATCCTTTGCAGAGAGAGTTACATTCTGGCCACTGAATCAGAGCCTTCTCTGTGTGTGAGCATAATCAGAAGCCTGGGGATGGTGTGTGAAAATAATTAATGTGACAGCAGTGACCTGATATTTAAAAAAAAAAACCTCATTCCCTGCAGAAAGAAGTTCTTACCTTTTGATCTAGCTGTACTCTTCCAATTACATGAAAGAAAATGTGCTTTTGAAATTTCTTTCAAAGGAGAAGAGAATTTCTGATCAAAACTCATGAATTGGGTAGAATGTTGTTGCGTTTATTTAGCAACAGAGGGATCAAGGGGTCTATAATTGTCCTTTCTTTTGTTACACAATCTTCTCTGCTGCCTCCCTGCTTTCCAGGGACCCAGACTGTTGGGGGCAATATGCTGACTTTGTAAACCACTTAGAGAATGCTGTAAAGCACTATGAAGTGGTATACAAGTCTAAGTCATGGGTAGGGAACCTTGGCTCTTTTATGACTTGCGGACTTCAACTCCCAGAATTCCTGAGTCAGCCAAGGTTCCCTACCCCTGGTCTAAGTGCTATTGCTATAATGTGGTTTTTTTCCCTACCCACATGGTTTCCTTGTGGTGTATTGTTGTTCTTATTTTATTGCAGTCTGACTTAGTGCTATTTTGGTCATGGAAAGATAGAAGATAATTGCTTCTAATAAATATGTGCCTAGCCTGTTTCCTTCTGGTAAGGTTTCCAGAATCTACTCTCAATAAAAAAAGCAATAAAACAGTGCATTATTTATCCTGGAACATCAAGATAGCAACGTCCATTAAAAACAGAATAATGAACTGCACAAGTCATTTTGATCAATTATGTCTACCCAATTCCAAAAACAGTTTGGCATACATTTATTATTACTTCATATCCTCCCTTTGGGGAAAACCACATAGATTTTAAAAACAGAATGTAGGAACTAGGCCACTAAAAACATTTTTAAAATGTTGACTGAAACAGGAACTACTTTAACTTCATATTAGATGAAATGATTATAGATATATCAAGCCACCACTAAAAAAAATGACCTGTCATTGATATCCATCAATCTGATGAAATTTAATGAAGTAAATTGGAGTCTCCAATGTTAATACTGGGAGAGAGAGAGAGAGAGAGAGATCAGTGCAGAATTCCTTAAACTTGCATTCTAAGGGGGAGAAAAAGAATTCTAAAGATGGTGTGTGGATGATTATTTATTTATTTATAAAATTTATTGGCCTCCCATCTTACTATATAAGCTAACTCTGGGCAGCTTACAGATGTAAAAAATGCATCAACGTTAAAAGAAGAGCGAATTAAAACCAAGATAAAAATCTATTTGTTCAATTAACCAAAAGATCATTGTAAGTTCCCTCTCTCCCATCCAGGACATAGCACAGAAGCACTGCTTGAGCAGGGTCCGTAAGATTGTCTGGGGCGCTACACATCCTCTTCACGACCTGTTTTCCTTGTTACCTTCTGGGAGGAGGGGGCTTTGTGGTATCCGAAGCAGAACATCCAGATTCAGTCACAGTTTTGTTCTGTACAGTATTAACCTTGTGAACTCTAAAGCTTCCTCCTTCCGTTATATATTCAAGACGGACAATAGTTAATATTTATTTGCTATGTATATGTAGACATGTGGGTCTATACATATGTTGTTCATAGTATGATTAGGTGTATGTTTAGGTCATGTATGTGTTTCACTTTGAGAGCAGGCAACTAAATTTCATTTTTGATGTGTGCCATTGTGCCCACAGTATAAAAATGACATCTTATCGTATCTATCTTATCTAATATTGTCACTTCCTGCAGGTAAAAAAATCATGGTAGCAGCAGGAATTAACCCTGATGTGGAGAGACACAAACAATGGAAGCACCATCTCCTGAACCACCCTTTGTCGATGTGGATAAAGGACTAACCTTGGCATGCATTGTCTTCCTCTGCCTTTTTCTCATTGTCATGATTATCCGCTGTGCCAAAGTGATCATGGACCCTTACAGTGCCATCCCAACATCCACGTGGGAGGAGCAGCACCTGGATGACTGACCGACATGAGGGCTTGGGGACAAGGTGGCCCCCAGGCCCTCTACGCGTTGGACCAACCAAGGACTTGGTGCAAGAAAGCACAGCTTCAGAGGCCACCTTCCCAGGATGAGAGCACTAAATATAACTCCTCTTCACACCAAGATGCTCACAGCAACGGTGAAGTTTTGAGAGCACACTGATTACAGCTCCCTGCAGATCTACTTGAAGTCTTCAGCCCTTCTGATCTATTGCTACGCGCTCTCTCTCTCTCTTCCAGGTTTTAATGAGAGCGACTATGATGATTCTATTACACCAAGTAGCACAAATGCTCTTTCGATACTAGAACTCTCTTTCAAGCTTTCTCTAGAGTAATCTCTACTTAACAACTTTGGCTGCGTTTAAATCCAATATGTGCAACTTTATCCAGACTGCTTAGCATTTGAGTGGGACCTGGGCAGTGTCATCCCATGTAGGGCAAAAGGTGTATGCGATCCACGAAAAACTCAAAAAATTGTTTCTGGATTCATGTCAGTTTAGTATTCATGAAATTATATTAATTAGTTCCAGCTAATAGGCTTAGTCTCTGTGTATCTTCCATAGAATTAAAGATTGGTAGCAATTATGGAAAGGTCTTTTTCAGCCACTCTCAAGGATTTACAGGTTCAGGTTATGCGCCTATGATTTAAGTCATTGTTTCAAGTGGAATCATACTATACACTTGCCGTGAATCCACAAATCCTAGGGTAAATTGGTCAGTGAGATCGTTTTTAACAATAAGAATACTTAAAACTTGTAATGAAAGGAGGAAGGATTTTACTCCATCAAATATCAGCCTTATGTGGCCACTTTTGCTTCTTCTTTCTTTAATGAAAAAATATGCCATCCTAAGAGACGTACAAAATCTAAATACACCCTTAATGGCATCATTGATGTAGGGAGGATGAAAGTCACCAGAAAAAGAAAACAGATGTGGGGAAACCAAGGCAAAACATGTGAAGGGGGAGAAAGAGAAAAAAGTGTACGAATGATACGCAATTTGTTGGTGAAAGAACCTGGTGAACAAAAGAAATTCTATGACCCTTAAAGATTTATTGGAACATAAATCAGTACGAGTCAAATGTTCATCTGATGCTTGATTAGCCTTAACTGGCTGGTATAGAGCTGGGATAAGAAGTTGGGGGTAAGAATAGACAAATAATGTAATTCTTTATAGAACTATTCAGTACATTTTTTTTTCAGCTAGCTTACATGGCTAACATGCCTGTGTAGGACGATGGAATTTTTTTAGAATGAGCTGACGAAACCAGACCTATGAAGATTCTCAGTCATCCAAGTCATGGTTGTCCCAAAGCTGATTTTTCAAAAGGCAACTGGACTTTGTTTTTGTTTTTTTCGTGAAAAAGATCTTTTGCTTCTCATCCAAGAAGCTTCCTCAGTTCAGAACTGAAGAAGCTTTTTTGGATGAGAAGCGAAACGCCTTCAAGGAAAAACTAAGCAAGTCCAGTTGTCTTTTTTTTTAAAAAGCACATTTGGGACACAATTGCTCTTGCATTCCTAAAATATATTTGCCAAGAAAATATCAGGAAATCCGAAATCTGTAAGTGTCCAAAAAGTGTTTCTTAAAAACATTGACTAAAAAAAAAAGAGAGAGAAAACCGCAATCAACACATGTATGTTTCTTTACATCAAACAAAGATAGAAATAGCTCCAAACTTCTCCATTTTGTATGTTTTGTCAAGGACACCCTCTTAGATGGTTCTGGCAGGGAGGATTGTTCCACAACATTCACCAAAACCAATCCGGTGACTTTTCCCCTGACAGTACCCTGGAAAAAAAGAATCATATCGGCAATTGTTAACCAATTTTAGAAAATTGCCCTTTTCTGGTATACTCCATTACATCCCCTCCTTTACATGCACTTCCCTTCCTCCCATCTCAGCCTACTCATTCTGCGGCCACAAACCAGACGTTTGAGGGGATATTCCTCCATCTGAAAGATGATTACTATTGGCCAAAATTCTGAATTTCCCCAAATTGCTTTGATCTGCCTTGAGTGTAGAAGATTATGCTTTGGCTACATAACAATAAGCATGGAGAGTTTGTACCTATTTGGAATCAGGTTACTTAGGAATTAACAGTCGAGATTGTTTCACCAGAGAACAAGATCAAAGAAGTGCAAGCATGTGGAACAAATCAAACATGTTTTCCCCCAATCCCTGCAACTATATTATAAATTTAACTGACGAGAAAAACTGCGATCCAGCTCAGCTTTTTACTCAACATGCCAACAATGACTTTGAGAGAGAACGAACCCACCCCCAAGCTGCAACCAGAATCAATATTTCCAGAGGCCAAAATGGATGAATATTTCTTTACAGGGTCAATCATCAATCCACTTGAGATCTTGGGCAGCAAACAACATGAAAACGTGAATAAAGGCAAATATACGTGTCCCGGGATAACGTTGCAAGACCCAATCTGGGTTGGTCACTGGAACCAGAATGTTAATTTTCTGAACTTTGGAACTCGTGCTGGAGCCCATCCGCAGGGAATTTCTCTCTACTGGAATGAATAATGATGGAAGCCTGGGAAACAGACCCCTTGTCAGTCAATAGGAATGCTGATTTATCGCCAGCTTATCAAGTACTCAGGGGCTGAGAGCTTGGCAGCCCAAGGAAACAACAGCCACACCAACCAACCAATGGGAAGGAACCACATAAATACGACTCATAGAATAGCCCAAGCACATATTCCAGGAGAGAAAAGTTCCTTGATGGGTTCCAGCATGAATCCGAAAGCTCAGAAGACTAAGCCTTTTATCCCGGTGGCTGACCCAGATTCGATCTTGCAACATGAAAACATATCCGATTCATTCAAAAACCAGAAAAGACACAGGCTGAGACCCCCTATTACAGTGTTTCTCAACCTTGACAATTATAAGGCATGTGGACTTCAACTCCCAGAATTCCACAGCCAGCTATGCTGGCTGTGGAATTCTGGGAGTTGAAGTCCACATGCCTTAAAATTGTCAAGGTTGAGAAACACTGCCCTATTAAAATCTCAGTTCCCAGAAATCTCAGGGACATGCCCCAGAACTCCCATGAATTAACATCCTGGCCCCAATATTGATGAATAAACTCTTCCTAAGATTTCATACCAGCTTCTTTCTTCCCATCCAGATGTTTCTCCTCTTTTAGGCCTTCTCCTATCCAGCCCAAGCTAGAGATGCACAGCTGTTCTCCCTGCCTCCATTCATGTTTGCTTACCTGTCATAATGACCTCATCTCCGTCCTGCAAGAATGTTCGGGACTGACCATTCCCCAGATCGATACTTTTTGTCCCGTTCCAGGACAGTTCCAACATGGACCCGAAATTCTCAGGTTCCTTCAAAAGCAGAAACCGGAACAAGAAAACTGAGCATCAGTTGGCGATGGAACTATTGCCCTGGCCTCTGTTTTGCAGAAATTAAGGCTGGGATTTGAAGAATGAAACTGCTGTCAATCCTTGACCATCATTTAATATTTTATTATCTGGGAGAGATGAGAGAGCCCAGAGAACGTTTTGGTGTTGTTATTTTTAGCTAAAGCATATAAAATCTCAGAATCGTGATAGAATAAAAACTGCCGAGAAGAATAAGTTAAGCTATATCTAAATTCTACTTTTTCCTGGTAGAAAAGCCTACCACTCTTTCTATCTTCCATCTTCTATGTTACTTTCTCTAAGCAGAAAGTGAAGAATTGGGAAGAACCCAATCTTGATAAAGCATGCGGCAGGACCTACAGCAATGGCTGTTACTACACATATCCTGGAGAACTACACGTCCCATGGTGCCATCTTTCCTTGCTATACCACTAGTCATAACAAGGAATGAAGTTCTGAGGGCACTTTCTCTCTTTCTCTACTATACTTTGACACAACTCCAGGGAACCCAACTCCTAATGCCGAAAGCTGCGGTTCCCAAATTCTTCTATGTCCCAATGTTTATTACTGGTGAGGGTGAATGTTCATCCTCCGAGTTTGTGGGTTGGTTTCCGAACATTTCGTTTATTACTGATCTGCCTGAATCTGGAGATTACCAAGGACCTATTGAGATACATTTTGGAATAGACTGAAAACCTGGGTGGCTTTAGTTCTATGGAGATTAGATTCCTCACAGCAGGTTTAAAAGTTTAATGCAAATATTTTGGATAACGGTATGATCAGTTCAATACTTACTGGTCCACTAATAGTTCCAGAGGCCAGAAGATCTCCTGGTCTGAGGTTGCAACCATTAACAGTGTGGTGAGTTAACTGCTGTTTCATGGTCCAATACATGTGCTGTGTATCAAGGAGGAGAATTATAGCCATATAGACAAATGAACCGACATCAGTTTTCCATAGGTTATACGAGAGATTAGATTAGAATAACATTTTCTCTTACCTTAAAGTTTGACCTGCAAATATTTACTGGCTTGTTGATACCATCTCCTGAAAGCAAGCAAAGACTATTAAGGGACCAAGGTTGAGCCCACCCTAAATTTTGAACATGATCAAACACATGCACCAGGGAACTTTAATCTGCATCAGCACAAGTTAATTACATTTGCAGGATGTTTTCCTTTTCATAACTATTGGGCACTGATGACGTCCCTCTGAAATTCACATAATGTCTAGTACATTGTAATGGTGCATGGGAATTAACTTGGGAGACAAGAGGAAGAACAATGGTGTAGACAAGCAGCTAGTCCTGATAATGCTACCTAATTGGGTAATGAAATGTTTGAAAGAAAACAACCCAGCTCAGAGAGCACCAAGGACCCCTCACTTCAACCCTGAGCTACAAATTTTCTCCTTTCTTGAGACTAGATAGCCATCATGCAAAAGGAATCTCAGCCCACACAAGAAAAAGGGGCGTGGGAAGCATCTCAGAAGGTTCCCTCTCTAGTTCTCTAGGAATTAAAAGGAGGGGAGAAACATTTTCAGATTTGCAAGATTCTGTTACTGCAACCTTACAATAAAGGTAGTGTTAGTGATCATGGTTTGTGCTTTTTTTGTCTGGACTACCTCAAAGGGTCTGCCCTATATCTAGGGAGTCACAGGATGGAGGTAGCTCCAAGCAAGAATCTTGATCTCTCTCAGGTCAGATCAACTGCCTGGATAGAGGAGAGTTTTCTACATTCTCAACAAGATTGTATCATCCATGTTTTCAAACCGCATGTCATGGTCTCATGAATTTGCTCCTTTGGAGCGCCACAAGTTGTAAACTGACTTGGAACTACAGCGTACCTACCTTTTATAGCAACAAAGAGGTTTATGTTGAAAGTATAAGGCTGGTCATCACAAAGGTAAGGCAGGGGCTTGGGGTCCTTGAAAGAATATAAGAAATGTCATTCTAATAGCAAACTGGGTCGTTAGAGTGCTAATCGTTGATGGTTCATGCAACAGTCAGAAGCAGAAGCCAGCCAAAGTACCTCTTTTCCATTTTATTATATTGTTTAACTCTTGGTACATTACATTGTTTCAGTGAAGTGATATTTGTATAAATGTAGGAGAAGGACAGGCAGAATCTGGGGTGGAGTCAAGAGAGGAATCAGCCTGGAATCATTACATTCCCACAAGTAACCCAACTCCAGGCCCTCTTGAATTCCGTTTGCTCTTATCTAGAACCAATTTAGTGCTGACCGTTAACTAGATTCTTGACATGAGCAATAAATCAGCTTAAGCAGAACATAACAGGTGGTCCTGATCCTTTGTCTGACAATAAAACAATTTTCGATAATGGTTTAAAAAGCTTCAGATGCCGAAAACAGAGCACCAAGTTTTGTCAGTATTAATTATAATTTAGGATATCAATATTTCAAGCATAGAATTATTTAGCTTTCCATCCAGGGTTAAGAATAACATCAGAGTAAGGGGGGAAAAATGCTGCAGCTCATATCAAAGTATTAGTTACATGTTAATAGTAGGCTAATTAGGTACTATTGAAACCTCCATTGTATTGTGCACATGAATATGTCTGAACACATCTTGGATTAGTGTACTGAATGAAGCTAAACCGAATTTTGGGGAGACAGTATCTCCCCAAAGTGGTAGGGTCTGGTATCTTGACTACTTTGAAGTTCAGGGTGGAGTTTCATGTGTTTACACTTTGTACCAACCTGGATAGGATTTGGCAGTGCAAAGGGCATCAGGGCTTCCATGGTGACAACCCATGGAGAGATAGTGGTTCCAAAACTCTTGCCCAGGAATGGACCTAGCGGGACATACTCCCACTTCTGAAGATCACGAGCTAAAGGGGAGGGGGAGAGAAAGAGAAACCTTCAGGAAGAAATCATCAAAATCTTGTCTAAAAACTCTAATCTGTTTGTAAGCAACTGAATTCTGAGTTCCATAAATCCATCTTATCAGAGAAAGAACATGAACATAGATCCACACAGAGAGCAGCACATGTTACACATATGTTTGAAGATTTCCAAACCTCTATAGATCCCTAGAAATAGGCTCCACTTAATCTAGGGGTGCTTGCTTCTGACTGCGTAGATCCACTTAATCAGCGGAACAACTGATTAATCATTAACCAGTGGAACGACTTGCCTCCAGAAACTGTGGGTGCTCCAACAGTGGAGGTTTTTAAGAACAGAATGGACATCCATTTGTCCAGAATGGTATAGAGTCTCCTGCATGAGCAGGAGGTTGGACTAGAAGACCTCCAAGGTCCCTTCCAACTCAGTTATTCTGTTAGTTTTTAGAACACGCTAAGCCCTCTCTATCTACTTTTTTGCTAGATAGCATATAATTTTAAAAATTAAGTGCTATCTAAAAATCTTCAGTCAGAATAATAGCTTGGTATTAAACCTGAACACAGTCGATGGCAATTAGACACAGTAGGGGATTTTCCATAACACCAAAATTAAATGTCTCAGTATTGTAAGCTTTTAAAATGTTACTGGCATTTCCGGGACAATTATTAATTAACTCTTCACACAGATATAAGCATTGTGCCCTTAGATATTTTTCCTGGTACCCACCGCATTCTCTATTCCAGAAGATTTTTTTTAATAAAATACTGTAATTTTCTTTTTTTTAAAAAAGAGAAGATGTCAAATGAACTAGTAACTACAGTAACTTCTACATCCATCTGTCAGTTATAGAAGTTAGGTCTTCTACTTCACTTTGTTCTCTCATTCATTCATTCATTCATTCATTCATTCATTCATTCATTCATTCATTCATTCATTGATATAGCCGCCCACCTTCCAGCCAAATCTGGAAGCCAAATCTTCCAGGCAAATCTTGAGCAAATCAGAAGATTTGTTCTGCCTTATGTTAGAATATTGTCTACTATCAAAGAAATAAGATCGATGGTTCATTACCACTCCAATCATTCATGAGGACCATCCCAAAGATGTGTTTGTGAGCTTCACCAATGGGGATGGGTACTCCAAGCTTGTTTCCAGGCCCTACGAAAAATGCCTGGAAAGGTAGAAGGAAAACTTTGTCAGACGTATCAGAAAAGCACATCAGACAACTGACCTCGAGACAAAATGGAAGGGCTCTTGAGAATTCTTGATGAGAAACCTCAACAGGCAACAATGGAATAGTGAAGCAAAATCTCCATTATGATCCTCTTCTGTAATCCCTGCCTAGCCAGCTCTGGAAACAGCCTTAAATCAATTTTCTGGATCTTGGAAACCCTCTTTCTCTTCCCTACATTTCTCCAGTAAATTCTACTGAAGAGGATCCAGAAATTACTATATAATTTTACTTTGCTCATAGATGGATGCCCTTTGTTCTCTTGCTGCTTTAAATTGCAGTGTTTACCAAATGCTTTTTGTTGGAATTCATTGCTGGAATATATTTTTGTGCAACAAATACAATGGCATTCAGCCAGTAGAGGGCAGTATTTAAAAGTTTGCATCTATGGTATATACTCTTATATTCTTTTGTCCTAAGTAGAGTTTCCTGTTTCCTGTTATAGTAAAGCAGTTAAGCAGTAAAGCACATGGTGACTGTACACTTTATATCTAAGCAAGAATTTCTAACATTTTTATTGCTTTGATTACTTTAAATCAAGTTGTAGCCGTGTGTGTGTGTGTGTGTGCGCGCGCGCGCGCGCATGCATGCATGTATTAATTCAGGGGTGTCAAACTCGCCACGTCACGTGACATATTGCGATTTTTTCCCCCATTGCCGGAGCTGGAGTAGGCGCGGTTTCGGCATAACGTATCCGGCCTGCGGGCCGGCAGTTTGACACCCCAGTATTAATTGAAAGGGTTGTTTTTTTTCAAAAAAAGGGAAAGGGGGTGATAGTGGCAATGAAAGAAGAAGCTATAAGACAATACAATCTCACCATTTCTAATTCAATGTCCAAACGCTTGGAAGCAGCAACAAGGGGACTTTTACCTGCGATTTAAACAGAATTCGTAAACGTGGCTTTTCTTTAAAACAAGAAAAATTAAGTACTGAAAACTGCAAGTAGAAACCTAAAAGACTCACTGTCATTAGGACACATTTGGCCCACTGGTCTTCTGATTGGGGTCCCAGATACAACAACAGAGGAAGCACGTCCATGGTACCCAACTGGTAGGTGCAACCTTGGAAAACATGGATCATGTGTTAAAAGCATATCTCAGTTCTAATCTCTGGAGGCACATTCTCACCATCTGTGGAATTGTCTGAGAGTGGTAGAATCTGCACATCTGTTCCACGTAGACCATAAGGACCAGAACAGGTCTCTTCACCAATGTCTTGCCCTTGTTGTGGAATAATTTCCCACCCACATGACAACTGTACTCTCTTCATTGCCCTTCCAAATTCAGTGGGGAGAGACTGCAGTTTAAAGGAAACATCCAAATTATGGAACAGTGCTAAAGATTTTATAGGCTCTGTTGCTTTCAATGTTTTCTGGGATGATTCTTAAAGGATTTTGCTGTGAGTCACTCCAAAACCATGAAGGAGGGAACATAAAAATTAACTGGACAGAGAGACAGATAACTAGATTCAAGCCGCACAATCTGTGTATCACACAAATTTAAAATTTGTCCCCAAATCTTCTTTATTTATTCATCCCTTGATTTCTTTTTTGTGGTCCACAAAGTGGACAGCAAATTACTATCCAACTGATATTTTCAGAACACTGATTCAGCTTCCATTCGATTAAGTTTGAAGTATAATTACATTACACCTATTCCACTTTTTGTTCTGGTCCCAACAAAAGGTCAACCCCTTGAAAATGAAGCACCTAAAATGCAGACAATAAATTACTGCAGATATTCACCCAAATCAATCCAATAAATTTGGTCCCCCATATCGTGTACAGAGAGGGAAAGACAGTTACTGACCAATTGGGCATCAGTGCATTCTCCTTTCCTCTAAACATCATTCCAACATTTGTAGCATGTTGCCGAGAGGAGTAGAAATCTGTGTAATCTCCTAGAAGGAAAATGAATGAATGAATGAATGAATGAATGAATGAATGAATGAATGAATGAATGAATGGATAGATAGATAGATAGATAGATAGATAGATAGATAGATAGATAGATAGATAGATAGATAGATAGATAGATAGATAGAGTGGTGGGAGTCAACCGGTTCTCACCAGTTCAGCAGAACCGGTAGCTAATTTGTTGTTGCCCAGGCCCAGAATGGACTTCCGGAAGTGGCATGCACACAGAGAACCGGTTGTTCACATATTTGAATTCCACCACTGGATGGATGGATAGATGGATGGATGGATGAATAGACAGACAGACAGACAGACAGACAGAGAGGCAGGCATACCTCACAAAAGGTTGTGGAAAATAAGAAAGCTCAGATCCTATGGGACTTCCAGATCCATACAGACAGGCAGATATTGGTTAATTAATCAGTCAAACAAACAATCAATGTCTTAAAATAAGTTTGGAATTTTCCCCCCTTCTCCAATGACTAACATGTATTTATTTGTTTTTAAAGGAACGTTTAATAAATACAATTCTTCCACTGCCCTCTGGCGTTCTTCAATGGAATATCTTGTTTATTCTTATATTTGTGTTTGCATCCTTGTCCAAACTCACCCCTCCAAACAACACTTTTTCAGGTTTATAATTCTCTTCCGCTTCATTGACATTACTGACTGTAAGAGGTATGTAGGAAGGCACATCCTTTTAGCCCCTTTCAAATCTGCTTTCAGCAAGTCAGATCCGAGAAGCAGTCTCCGTTTCTGAACACAACACTCCAATAGTTTTCCTTGCAAGCCAAAATGTTAACTCTACAAGAAGACGACCAGGTTCAAGTCTTCTTTTATGCACAGGAAAGTAGTTTGCCATTTCGTTTATAAAGGCGCTTGAGTGGCAGATTTCAGAATCTGATCAGTTTGCTCCTATGTGGTTACAAACTATAGAGAGGCTATCCATTCAAAGAACTTACCAATTTCAGCTGGAAGATGCATTCTTGCAAAGGCTTGCGGTATAAATGCTCTGGGGAGAAAGCAAAGGAAGCAGGACAGGCATTTTTATTCTCAAGAAATGATTCTTCTGACATTTCCTTCACTCTCTACCACTAATACAAGGATTTAGACTAACTCAGGATGAATGGCCTCAAAGTTTCCTTGGCTTTTAAAGTATAAATCATTTGTGCCAATAGAAGAGGATATTTATAGCTCAGGGTTGTCTGTGGAGACTCTCAATCACAGCTGAAGAAGCTTCTTGGATGAGAAGCGAAACATCTTCAAAGCAAAACAAGAATGTCCAGTTGCCTCGTGGAAAAGCGTCTTTGGGGTATCTTGGTTGTTTTCTTGCAGACGTTACCCAACTAAGTAACAACACTAATGCTAGAAGGCAAACCCTACTCCCTTCTAGCACTGATTATGTTACCTAATTGGGTAAGAAAACATCTGCAAGAAAACAACCAAGCTTAGAGGGCACAAATTACTCGTTAATGTTCCCATTTCCAAATCTCTCTCATTTGCTGCAACATAGTGCTTAAACTATATAGTGGTGGACAACACTTAATATAGGTATGGCCTATTGTTTTTTTCCCGATCTTACCAGATGTTTTTGCTTTTATATATATTTTTTTGCTTTTTATACTATAGTCCAGAAGAACTATGAGATAACACTAAGAAGCGACTTCGGCAGATATTTCTCTAATTCAGTGGAGTATAAGAAGGGAGAGGAAGCACAATAAAATTTGCAAGATTCTGTTATAATGGTCAATCTCAATAAAAGCAGCTTAAGCCCTCCTTTGGGGTTGATTTATTGGTCAGGTGTACCTAGCATGGCCGACATCAACCCTGCAAATCTGCCAATGAAGGGCCTAGGCCAGGGGTAGGCAATCTTGGCTCTTTTATGACTTGTGGACTTCAACTCCCAGAATTCCTGAACCAGCCATGCTGACTCAGGAATTCTGGGAGTTGAAGTCCACAAGTCATAAAAGAGCCAAGGTTGCCTACCCCTGGCCTAGGCAATAGAAGCTGCATATCTCCATCAAGGTAATCTTACTTACTCGTTACAGACCGTCAGAAAATCAAGTGGGATGGTTAATGGCACAAGTCATAGTCAGTAAGTTAATAGAACAGTGGATGGAGACTGTTACTCTTGTCCAATGAATTGCTGTTGAAGGGCACATTCTAGCTAGCTAACAAGCTAAATCTTTGATTCTGACCTTTTGGAAACCGTTGTTACTGCACTCCCACTAAATCGCACACCACTCGTACGTGCACAGCCCCAAGTGCATGCTCCAGTTCTGTGTTCAAGTACCTTTTGCGTAATTCGGTGTTATCTCTGAGGGTTGGCTCTTTGTCAGAGAGAATCTTTTGCAGCAATGATCTGGCCTCCATCCAAGCCTCCCAGCCCAACACCATGAAAGCATTGAGGGTCGACTGCAACGAAGGTAAAAGGAGAGAAAGCATGTATTTCCAGGGCTCTGATACTGGATATGGACACCAGGTCCCCAAAAGATCTCAATTCCAGCCTGATATGCAACCTTGAAGCCATTTGTCCACTCCAACACTAATGGAAAACCATGGCGGGATACCCTGCTAGTCATGCATGCAGAATGTGGGATCTGCAGAGGGGTAGCTAAGGACTCTTTGGGGAAGGCACAAATTCACTGCTCCTTGAGGCTTCATCTCGGTCAGTTTTCTCAAGGCCCATGCTCAAGAACTTGATCCTACATCAGTCAGTCAATAGAACAAGAGATAGATGAAAACTCTTTCCCCTGCTCAAAAGTGAGGGACTCGGCGCTCTTTACATGCAGGGACAGGAGAAAAGGACACCAAAAAATTAACGTTTGGTTTCACTCTAAAGAGCAGTCACTGGAGTGCTTTTGTAAAATCTTCACGATCTTGGATTGGAGCTCTTTATCTCCCAGAATACAGTCTTCCATTCTAGCTTGTTGAGATAAACCTGAGATTATCACGATCTCTGTTGCTCCTGTCAAATGTGGACCTGATGGGGAGGGTAAGTCTTGAGAGCAGTAGCTTCAAGACGAATGAAGATGAGGGACCTTGACATAGAAAGGCCAAAGAACTATTTCATTGACTTAACTCATAAGCATTGTGGCTTTTAAGGGATCATCCAAGGTTGCTAAGTCCAGAATCTAAACATATAGAAGTGCACCGTTGCCTACGAAGCTATTACATAACTCAGGGGTCTCCAACCTTGGCCACTTTAAGACTTGTAGACTTCAACTCCCAGAATTCCCCAGCCAGCCATGCTGGCTGGGGAATTCTGGGAGTTGAAGTCCACAAGTCTTAAAGTGGTCAAGGTCGGAGACCCCTGACATAACTCTCTCCAATGCAATCATCCTCCAGATTATGAACATTAACTTCCAGATTCCTGGACAACATCTTGACTAGAAGGGCTGGCATAAAATTTGAACCCACTCAGTGGAATCAAAGGATTATAGAACTAAAAGGAACGGCAAGCATCTTGTCCAATCTTCCTCTGCAGGAAGACTCATCAATCCATCCTCAAGAGGTGCCCAGCTCTTTGTTAAAACCTCTAAGAGATGAACAGCTCACAACCTCTGCAGGTAGACTGTTCTACTGATCTTCAAAATTAATCCTGGTACCAAAATGTAACTAACTCTGTAGCTGACCACCATGTTTCAACTACTAGGGTTTTCAGAAGAAGTAATATGCTGGCAAGCCCTGAAAAATCTAAGAAACCCACCAGTAGTTAAATTTGACTAAAGACGATCTATAAGATGGCTCTCCTAAAAGAAAAAAGAAAAAAAAAGATACCTGCTCAAAGACATGGCGTTGCTTTGAAAGGACAGGTCCATCAAATAGATGTTTGACAGCGCTGAGGTCTAGCACTTGATCACCAATTGCTACTCCAATCCTGTGTCTTGGCTGCAAGAGAGATAAATATACACGAGGAGCAGAAATTTCTCAGCTGCTATTCCGATCTACCAAAGTAATAATCTTCGTTACCCACAGCTCCCAAAACTGAATTGGGGAGAAAGGGGGGGTGGCATTAAAAATCTCACTCTGTCTCTCTGCAGATGAACCCTATCAAAAATAAATACAGAAAGAGAATTGGAGTTGGAGAGGATGACTCTTTTTTAAATTTTGAAATATCTCATCCCTTGAATGCTTGCAACTTCAGCAAACAGGAAAGTTAATGTATAACGTGCAGTGTAGAATTCAATTGCTCTGGTGCTTCTGATCTTGATGGCCCTCCACGTTAGTCCTCACTTTAAGACTTTATGGCTGGCCAGCTATTATTGTCAGAGAGGAATCATAGATTTAATATTTACACAAATCTTCTCCCTATTTGGGTTCTCCCGGAAAAAGCAGAGGATTAGTTTTGAGTTTCTGTTAAATTAGTAACACAATTGTTAAGCAGATCCAGCTTCCCTGTTGACTTTTGCTCGTCAGAGGTTTGCAAAAGTTGATTGCGTGACCTCGGGACACTGCAACTGTCAAAAATACAAACCACTTGTCAATCATCCGAATGTAAATCACGTGACCATGGGGATGCTGCAACGGTCATAAGTGTGAAAAATGGTGATAAATCACTTCTTCCAGTGCTGTTGTAACTTTGAACGGTCACTAAGTCAAGTTGTTATGTCAAGGACTACCTGTATTTTATTAGCAGATCCATCAAGATTAGAAACCAGTTAAGAGAAGATTGAAAAGAGATGTCAACTCGACACTTTGAATGCAGAAGGGGGAGACCGAAGCAGAGGTTACAGCTTTATGAGAAGTTCTGTGGTCTAGGCTTAGCATTCTCAATCAATTAACATCCTTTGATACTATCCCAATGATCATTTAAGTCGCTACCACCAACAGCTACAATGTTATGGAAATTAGTAGCTGTCTGGGTCGATTTTTAAAAGTGATTTTCACAAGCGTGTTTCCTGACAATTAATGGCAGCATTGATAACAGTTTCCCCTGATCGTTAAGACTTTGCAGTGTTGCAATTTCCCAAGGCAAAGTGCCCGAATTGGATTCCCAGCACCCATCCGGATCAAGAGACTCAGAAGGAAAACAAGAGCAATTAACTCAAAGTAAAAAAAAAAGTAATTCGTTTACTTACTTCGTCCTGTGTGGAAAAGATTCCATAGGGCAGGTTTTGAATGGGGAAATGAGAATTCTCGTCCACTGTAATAAAAGACATGCTGCTTTGATCTTTCATGCACAAAGAGAAAGAAATTCCCAGATGTTGCTTGGGTTGCTACACTCACAGTGGGCCCCTCCTTTTTCAATGTGAAACAGCCAATCCGCTTCGTCTCTTCTATCCCTCCCTCGCTGAATTTGCAGTCTGCAAAACCAGGAAGTTAAACAGTACCAGATCTGCACATGATGCAACATCTGCAGCCTCCAAATTTCTGCCACAACTTTCTTCAGTGGATTCAAGCCAAAAAAGCCAACACAGTGCTGGGCTGCATTAACAAGAGGGATAGAATCAATTTCACGTGAAGTATTAATACTACTTTACAATGCCTTGGTAAGGCCACACTTGGAATACTACATCCAGTTTTGGTCAACACGATGTAAAAAAGATGCTGAGACTCTAGAAAGAGTACAGAGAAGAGCAACAAGGATGATTAGGGGACTGGAGGCTAAAACATATAAGGAACGGTTGCTGGAATTGAGTATGTCTAGTTTAATGAAGAGAAGGACGAGGGGGGATATGATAGCAGTCTTTCAATATCTCAGGGGTTATCACAAAGAAGAGGGAGTCAAGCTATTGTCCAAAGCACCTGAAGGCAGGACAAGAAGCAACGGATGGAAACTAATCAAGGAGAGAAACAACCTAGAACTAAGGAGAAACTTCCTGACAGTTAGAACAATTAACCAGTGGAACAACCTGCCTCCAGAAGCGGTGAATGCTCCAAAACTGGAAGTTTTTAAGAAGAGACTGGACAGCCATTTGTCTGAAATGGTATAGGGTTTCCTGCCTGAGCAGGGGGTTGGACTCGATGACCTCCAAGCTCCCTTCCAACTTTATTATTATTATTATAAAAGCGGACGAGAATTCCCATTTCCCCATTCAAAACCTGCCCTATGGAATCTTTTCCACACAGGACGAGGTAAGTAAACAAATTACTTTTTTTACTTTGAGGTAATCTATCTTGAGATCAAAAGCAAGAATTTGTGATGGCTGAGAGATGCCTCCAGCCCCGAATTGCTGTATTAGTGAGATGGGCAGTGTAGAAATTTAATAATAAATCCTTCCCCGCCCTCCCCACTTCAAACCATCAAGAAACTTTTGTCTTAAGATTCTTACTTTTTGTAATGCTACATTATAAAAAGTTTGAAACTGGCATGGTACTTTTCAGATTTTCTGACCGAAACAACTCCATTTGAAAGATGGTTAAATGTTGTCAGGCAGAGTTCTCGCAATCTTCCATGTGCGGACACTAGGTTCTTTTGAAACTATGGGTTGTTTTTTTTTTAAATGTCCACAGATGAATTCATTAATGTGTAATTGACCTTTCATTCAGGTCACCTTCAGAAAAAAACCCAATCTGGATCTAGAGGAGGAAAAACTCTTGTAGATCAGGAATCTATTCTTTTCCTAGGCAAGACCCTTGAGCCAGGAGCAGCCAATCAACTCCAGGTTGGTTGGAAGAAACTGATTTTCTTGATCAATTTCAATCTGTGTTCAGGCCGTTATGGAACAGAAAAATGTCACTCTAGGGATGACTTGTGCCAGCAAAAGTGAGAGTGTGACTCTGTTGATTCCTTTGGACTTTTCAGCGGTTTCAGTAACTTCAACCCCCAGATCCTTCTAAGTAGGTTCTAGGATTTGTAACGGGGTATACTCTTACTCCAAACTTTCTTCTCCTACTTGGAATACTCATTTCCAGGAAGTGGGTTATAACTACTATGCTTCCTGGTGGTTGGACTATGGGGTCCCTCAAGGCTCCATGTTGTCCTCTATGTTTTTCAGTATCTCTTTTTCATCTAATGCAGGTTAGCTAGTTGACCTTCAGAGCCAGGGCTTGGTAGTGTAATGGACTGAATGATGGCTAATAAACCAGACTCAACCCACTGTTTCTAGAGGATGCATCAGCCCAGCTGAGTGATGGCCCATCATCCTGGAGGGATGGCTTGCTCTAAAGATGAAGGTTTACAACTTGGAGGTGCTTTTGCTTGGAGGGGCGCTTACCAAAGGCCAGGTGACCTCGGAGGACATAGAATGAAATTTGGCTGATGGTATTTTCTAATCTCAGGGCTCTTCGGCTAATGTATGGTTTAACATTTCAAATAAAGAACGCAAAGCCATTAATAAAAACTTTACAAACAAGAAATAGTTTGGCTCACTCGGCCTAACCAAAGACAGAAACAAACCAACAAGACAATGACTTGCTGTGATATGCAACTTTTTTTTCCCCTGTACATGCAGATTGCTTCCCTTGTGGCATATTATATAGGATCCTCGCAGATTGGGTTGGTTAGAAAGGCTGCTAATGAACAAACCACATTTTTGCAACCTATAACTGAATACACACAGAGTCATAGGCAAGTAGTCAATCCTCTGTAATTCTCGAATCCCTGTTAAGGCAAAGGACTATAATTTCCTTACAAATATGCATTTCTAGAAAGAGAACAAAGCAAAGCTTCATAATTCATTCCTTACAAGAAGTCCTTATGCAATTGGATTCCCTTTACTACAAACAAGTTCAAATTCAACAAAAGCATTTACGATCTGGGTCAATTGTTATAGAATACAGGCAGTCCTCGACTTACGACAATTGAGCCCAAATTTCCCGTTGTTAAGCGAGACATATGTTCAGTGAGTTCTGCCCCACAGTTGTGAAGAGAATCGCTGCAGTTGTTAAGTTAGTAACCCGGTTGTTAAGTGAATCTGGATTCCCCCATGGACTTGGCTTGTCGATCACATGACTTGGGAAACAGCAACAGTCACAAACACGAACCAGAGGCCCAAGCATCTGAATTTTGATCACCTGATTGTGGGGATGCTGCAAAGGTCGTAAACTGGGAAAATCGGTCCTAAGTCACATTTTTTTCAGTGCTGTTATAACTTTGAACGGTCACTAAACAAACCGTTGTTAAGTCGAGGAAGGCCTGCATAAAGAAAGCAACATGCGTTGATGTTGCAAATCCAGAACGTTTTTAACTATCTGAAAAGATGCCCACAGAATAATGGAACAAACTTGTTTTAATTCCAGAAGACACACCTGGGTGAACATCACTAGACGGCAACTCTTTGCGAAAAAGCTTGGAAGATATTCCCCAGTGTTATCAGGTGTTCAGCACTGACTTTTCTTCACCAGAAATAAAACGCACTGGACTTCGGGACTTTGCATTCAACGACTTGTATTCGGGAAGATTTGCATTCAACGACTTCAAAGCTCCAGGGAGAAAAATCGGGAGAATTCTGTGTTTGTCTTTCAGGCAGAAAAATCAAAAAGACATTTCTTTCCAGAGCTGAGACAAAACCAGGAAAAGAGGCTGAAGTCAGAATAAATTAAATCCGCACCTATTCCCATATGCTCTTTCATGGCAGAAAAGCAACTGTGAAAAGAAAAAAAATAAGGATACCATTGGATAGAAATGGGAAAGCCTGGGAAAAAACTGAAAAAAATGGGGAAGAAACAGGGGTTTTTTTCTGTTTTTTTCCAAAGGGCTTTGAAAACAAACAAACAAACAAAACCCCAAAAAGAACCGTTTCCCCATTTTTCCGTTGTTTTTTTTCCCCAGGCCTTCCCATCTCTACCTCTGGATAACCCGAAGCGAATAGTTGCACCAAAGTTGTAAAAGGTTGCACACACACTGTCCAGTGCTCTCGTCCTTCCTATTAACCACGTTAGTTTTAAGCTCACATTTCAACTCACAGGTACTCCTTGGCTTATGACCACAACTGAGCCCACTATTTTTGTTGCTAAGTGAGACAGCGGAGTTTTGCCTCATTTTACCATTCTTCTTGCTGCAGTTGTTAAATGAATCACTGCAGTTGTTAAGTTAGTAAGGGAACCGGTCTTCCTCATTGACTTTTGCTTGTCAGGTCACAAAAAGTTATCACACGACTCCGGGACATTGTAACCGTCATAAATATGAACCAGTTGCCAAGCGTCCTAATTTTGATCACGTGACCATGATCGTAAGTGTGGAAAACAACTTTTTTCAGTACCATTGTAACTTCAGCCGCTAAATGAATTGTTGTGAGTTGAGGACTTCCTATATAGGTTTTTAATATAGTGAGAGGCTATTGGTTTCCAGGGTGAGGGCAGGTTATCATATCCATTCAAAATTCTCCCTTTTCTTTCTTTTATTCTCTGAAAAAAGGAAGTCAAGACTCGTCTTGTTAGACCGGAACTGTTTCAGGTTAACCGGTGTCTTTATGTCATCTGAATCCAGACTCACCTGGCTCAGTCCAATGTTTAAATGGGCTTTCCTCAAGGTGGAGTCAAGTCGATACCGATATTCCTAATCAAATCTAATTCGCTTTTCTTCCGTACAATGAACTGCATCAAATTGCTTCTCGTCACATCCTTTTTCCAAGCCCGAAGGAGATGCATGCACCCTTACTTCTTACGACAAGCCAAAGGCAGCAACTGCCACTCCTCCATCCCAATTTTTAAAAATTTTATTTTAATCAAAGTTAAAGACGTGGGTGAACATAAATACAATACACTTAAAAGTTCTTCATTCTTTGCACTGGTGCGCGTAAAAGACCCCATGAGCACAACTCCCCAGGAACTTTGCGAGCAAGCAAACTCTCAACATGCACGCTGGAGAAAACGAAAATAAAATAAAATAAAATAAAAGGGGGGGGGAGGAGAAAGGGAAAAAAAACCCTAGAAAATAACCTTGAAGAGAAAAAAAAAAAATCACGCACGCTTTAAAATCTCAGCACTCTCTGACACGCTCGAACAGATGCATACATAAATAGATAGTGGGTGCATACAAGCTATTATGATAAACATGTGTATAAATTTTTGTTAAGGGGGAGGGGAAACCAAGCAGCCTTAATGATTAAATACATTCAGTTATTGATTGCTAGTTGTGCCATACAAGGCATTATCGAAGAGGAAAAAGATGGGGGAAATTGTGCTGCAGAGAGAAAAAAAAGAAACGCTATATACAAAATGAACAGAAGTGTCTTGGGTTAATGCATGCACGTTTTTAGTATGACAAGCGGGAAAAGCACGGATGCCTTCCAACGTAACTTGGAGAAAGCCCTCTGTACTCGATGTTTTGTTGTTTGTTTGTTTGTTTGTTTTAAAAAAAGATGATAATACTTTTATAGCCATGGTATCCGTTCCTCAGTTCCCACAGGCCCACCTTCCTAGTGGACTCAGTTGTGTAGAGTTTATTTTCTTCATCTGTAGGAACTAAAAACAAAGCACCCTGAAAAGAAAGGAAGTGGTTTGTCGTGTGCTAAAAGAAGGAGGGGGAAAAAAAATTCTATGCATGCTTTTGGACACTTGTCCTCTGTGTTCTTGAAGTCTACGAGGGCCCGGAAAAAAAAATATGAAAGGCTTATGTGTGTGTGGGTTTGTGAAAGGGGAAGGAAAAAGCTCAAGTCAATTTTCATCTGCAGGTGGGTCAAACATTTTAATATTCCAGCTACAGGAGCAGTTCAAATCTTCTGAATCTTTTCCCCGACAACTACAGGATTCTCTTTTCTGATCTTCTCAGCTGCGTCAGCTTTGTAATTGTAAGAGCAACTGTGGACATCTGAGTAACGGTGTACAGCACAGTAAACGTTTCCACATCTGCACTCAAACCCTGGAAAGAAAGAAGAAAAGATGAAATGTCCGGTCTCTGGAAAGCAAAAGGTCTGGAGTTCCCAAAGCTGCTTTTCCAAAAGGCAACTGGACTTTCTTGATTTTTTTTCTTCCTTGAAAACGTTTCGCTTCTCATCCAAGAAGTTTCTTCAGTTCAGTTCAGAAGCTCCAGAACTGAAGAAGCTTCTTGGATGAGAAGCGAAACGTTTTCAACGAAAAAACACCAAGAAAATCCAGGTGCTTTTTGGAAAAACTCCTTTGGGACAACCATGACCTGGATGACTGAAAACTTCCAGGAGAACATAACACAATGTAGTATTTAAATGTTACTGTATAAGAAATATAGATCAATCTCTTGGTCACAGATTGGGCCTATGGCCTAGTGGGATCCTTACATTTCACGTGTGGTTAGAAGCCCCAAATTGCATATAATACGACTCTTTCTCTGAACTAACTGAGAACTACATACAGAGATCTGACTGGGGTAAATTCAGGGGTGACATAAGTAAGATCTGAACTTTTTTCTTTTAGTTACGCCTTTTACTGTATTGTCTAATACATAGTTTTATTATTGTAGTACATTTTGTGTTTTTTTTATTCTGATACAGCTTATTGGCTAATCCAGGGGTAGGCAACCTTGGCTCTTTTATGACTCGTGGACTTCAACTCCCAGAATTCCTGAGCCAGTCATGAGGGGAAAGGGAGAGGTTTCCAAACTGAGCCATGCTGGCTCAGGAATTCTGGGAGTTTTGAAGTCCACGAGTCATAAAAGGGCCAAGTTTGAAGACCCCTGGTTTAAATATTTAAATATTTTTTCCTCACGATCACGTGATCAAAATTCAGGCATTTGGGCAAGGGTAGGCACCCTTGGCCCCTTCATGACTGGTAGAGTTCAACTCCCAGAATTCCTGAGCCAGCATGGCTCAGCTTGGAAACCTCTCCCTTTCCCCTCAGCATGGCTGGCTCGGGAATTCTGGGAGTTGAAGTCCACGAGTCATAAAAGAGCCAAGCTTGCCTACCCCTGGGTTAATCAGTCAATTACTGTTCTGTGAACTGTCAGCCCTGCTTTAGACTCATTGTTCAGTTCGGGGGACTGAATGCAAGAGAACTTACCAGTAAGACCAACCTTCTTTCTGCACATAAAACATCGAGTTTTTTTCTGTTTGGGTTTGTCAAACGATTTGCCTTGTTCTTCGGAGGAAGGTTCTGCACCATCTGAAGCTGAAGCTAAAGAGAAAAGATGGAGAAAGATCAGGATACAGCCAGAACATTGGAAGCCAACTCGGCACAGTTCAAATCCACACAGCCTTGGGGTTTTTAACTCCAAGAAATTGACCTTGGATCTTCTGCCATTCCATCATCACCATCTACTCCATTTTCTCTACGAGCAACTCAAAATCCTGTTTAGAATTGGAAAGGATCAGAAGCACCGTCTAATAGTTTAATCCTCTGTAATGTGCAAGGAAATCAGTTCAATCTTTTGTGAATAGAGGCTGCCTAGTCTCTTCAGAATACACTCCAGAGATGAAGGCCGCCCAGCCTCTTGCTGGTCCCGGGACATTGTAAAGTAAAGGTAACATTGAGAATGAAGAATTGAAGCTGCAACTTTATGCTGCTCTGGTGAAAAGTGGCTGTAGAGGAATGACTCAATACCAACCTTTTCAGATTAAGCCAGTCATCAACACAAATCCTTGTTTTGCTACCCGAATCCAAAGAAGGAACCCAAATACAAAACAGGAGCAGGCAGTGTGTAACCCGCAAGTGAAAAAAAACTATAGGTATTTTCAGCATTGGCTGCTGGCAAAAGTTGCAAAGCTATCTTCATAAAAAAAACTTTCCTTCTCACTACAAGGGTTTGTGAATGTAGCACCCAGTTCTTTGGGATAAGAGACCATCTCCAAAATCATTGGGGCCCTATTTTCCATAAATACAAGGGAACATATCCACGACATTGCCGGAAAAAATATTCATTACCCTCTTCCGTTCATAGTCTACCTTGCTATTATGCAGGAGAAACTCAAGGTAGCTGTTCAAAATGAAACATAACTTCTTCTCTCTTTTTTGGGGGTGGGGTGGGGTGAAAACAACAACTGAAATTATTAGAACAAATTAAAAGGTCTAATTTTTTTGTATTTCCAAATAACTGACAGAAGGCTCTGTGGACTTCAAAGTCCCTCTGAGATTGCTCTTTCCATTTTTTACCCCCTTCTTCCTTTCTTGCAGTTGTTTAAGACACTCGTTTCATCCTGTAGAGATTCTTGACATCTGTTCTCACATCGCCCTCACTTCTGAAGGATAAACAAAGTCCAACCCAACCCCACCCCAAGGTGACCCATCGTATTTTCTCTTGACTGCTCACATAATGGGATGCAGGAGAGGATTCCAGGAAAGTACGGTTCCAACATTGATTCATACAGTTATACCCAAACCAGCCATTCCAGACAAGTGGACGTGGTATGCAAAGGAGCTAAGAATTAACTGACATGGCAACTCGTTGACTGCTTGGTCGGAAACCCTGTATTCAACAAGCTAATCATACCAATGATTACTAAACAACATAGAGACAAAAGTGACCAGGTTTGCACACGATGGATCAGTCTATCGTGTGGATCCAGGCTGTAAATCATTCTACCAGAGAGTAAAGGAATATTAAAGCACCAGAATAAGAAAAGGTTCCAGAGGAACTAACACATGCAGAAAAATAATCCTATTGACTAGTTTCGATATAATAAGTTACAATAGCCTGTTGACCATCTCAATACAATAGACCAGGAGTGTCAAACTACCGGCCCACGGGCCGCTTGCATCATACGGAGGCCGCGCCCACCCCAGCTCCAGCAATGCCAAAAAAGTCACGATAGGTCGCGACACGTCACGTGACGAGCTTGACCCCCGTGCAATAGACTAATGGGAGTCTCGTAATCAGATTCTGCAAGTGACAGGCATGGGTACAGTAACTTCTTGACCAACAGAGGAAAACAAAAATTGATTTCATAGATGTATAAAAAGAGCTTCGGGTTAGCCCAGGTAATGGTAAATAACACTCATGACATTTGAGTCCGAAGAAAAGACG
>NW_015386672.1:580593-645593 GCF_001527695.2 Protobothrops mucrosquamatus | reverse complement strand
TCTTGTCCTGCCTTTAGGCGCTTTGGAGAATAGCTTGACTCCCTCTTCTTTGGGGCAGCCCCTGAGATACTGGAAGGCTGCTATCATGTCCCCCCTCGTCCTTCTCTTCATTAAACTAGACATACCCAATTCCAGCAACCGTTCCTTATATCTGAAGACCTTACTATTTTATTGAATACAACTTCATGGAACCATTTAAGGCAAGAGGGAGAGATAAGCCTCTAATAGAGATTGGAAACTTATTTTAACCTCTGCTTTACTGAAAGAGCTCAACAAAATGCACCACTCAAAAATTAAGACTTTGCTGCTGGATTTTGTTATCGATGTGAAACATCTGGGGAGGAGGAGGACACAAAAATGGGGGGGGCCTGGAACAAGATTTCCAGACACACTTCAACCATTTTTTTGTGACCAATTAGTGCAACCCAGCACACTGTTTGGGAAGCATGGTTAGAGCCTGCAAACTTAACAAGGAAACCCACTTACCTACTGTGGTTAGTGTTAAATCTGAATCACAGCTTCTCGTTTTGGCTCTCGAGTTCTCCTCCAGGAAATCAGGGCCATCTACATTATTGTCTAGGTTCACGTCATAATCGCATTCTGTCTCTGAGCCCCTGGTAGTGTCAGGTAAATCTGAGTTATCCATCGAAAATTCGTCTCCGGTACTGTCTATTGAAATTGTCTCAGCAAGATCCACTGACGTTGGTTCTATTTGTTCAACGGGATATGTATTTTAGGTATGTGTTTGTGTTATGTTTTTTTTTTTTTTTCTTCAGATTAAAAAAAACATGCTACATGCACAGTTTTAAAAAAACAATGTGTTTATTGTTAACACCCCAGCCCCGAAATAATTGGATTCAAGGTCTGTGAAAGATAAAGTTAATTAGTTCTAGAGAGACATCAGATAACATGGTAGGTAAACTGGTAGTAAGGGTGGACTGTTTAGCAATGGGATGCAATTTTAGCCCTGCTGTGGTTAGAAAGAAGATAATAATAGTATTTATAACATGGAAGAAAAGTTCATCCAAAGGTTTTATCCCCCTACGTAGTCATATTTTTCCGTAACGCTCCACCCATCCTTAACTCTCCATGTCTTTTTCTACCATGTTTATCAATTGCCCAATCTAGCTTACAAACCTAAGATTTTCTGGCTGTCCTATCCAAGAATTGTTCAGATCTGACTCTGTTGGTCAATGTTTTAAATTAACAGACATTTGCCAAATGGTTCCATGTAGCAAATACTCCACACTCTGTCCATCGCTTCGTTTGGCTGGCTACAGACACTGTTTGCTGCCTAAATGAATACACACATCCTTTCATAAGGACCCAAGGTGTGACAGAGAAAGCTGTCTATCAAAGATGTCTCTCTCTCTCTGCCTGTCATATGTATGATGACATTCCTGTATCAGCTGTTCCCTACAGATGTTGGGAAGCCTCTAATTCACATATTTCCCTTCCCCCCTTTTCTTATTGGCACAGGGAAACATTGGTTCATTTGAGACAGGGAAAAAAGTGATGGCTTCCTTTTTGCATTACCAAACCTTCTTACTATACATGTGAATATCCCACCCAATGGGAAGGTGGAGAGCTGGACTAGAAGACCTCCAAGGTCCCTTCCAGCTCTATTCTATTTTATTATTCTATTCTATTACATTCCATTCCATTCCATTCCACAATCTGCCCTATTCTATTATATTCGCTCCAAGCATTCCAGTTTCCATGAATTATGAACATTTGAACTGAAAATAAAATTCTATATCAACAGTTTACCTCTGTTTTACATCTCGTCACATCATGCTCATCATACTACAGGAGATAGGCTTGGCTGGAGCCCACAAACATCAAATGAAACTCTAAGAGTTCTTATCACATAGCTACATTGTCAGAAGTGGAGGCGGGGGGAGAACAGTGTCTGTCTATCTGTCTATCTATCTATCTGTCTGTCCGTCCGTCCATCCATCCGTCCATATCTGTCCCTATATCTTTCTCTCTCAACTATCTTTATCCATCCATCCATCCATCCATCCATCCATCTATCATTTATATTTATAACTCAGCTTTTACAAAGGAAAACTCAAGAACGAAACCAAGAAGAACCTTAGGGAAACACACATGCTAATAAAAATATTTTTAAAAAAGCATAAAAAGCTATAAAGTTATAAGAAGCAAGCCTTAAAAGGGATTTCTGCAATGAGGTTGCGTGGGAAGTGGTAGCATTTGTACTCTAAAAGTTAAATGACAAAAATAAAGGACATAAGTGAGCTTTTGAAAAGTAAACAAATCTAAAGGACAGCTTTCTGAAATAAAGGACTCTCCTTTGTAATAAAGACCTAGAGTCACCATATTTCTAAGCAACAGAAGAATGAAAACTGGAGCCCTACCGACTCTAGGCCACCAACCCCTGATCAGAAGTAGTTGTCCAACTACTAACTTTGGCAAAATCTAAACATTTAGTCAACGAAGCCTGTTCATTCAAATTCTTTCCTTCTTTCCTTTTCTTTCTTTCTTTCTTTCTTTCTTTCTTTCTTTCTTTCTTTCTTTCTTTCTTTCTTTCTCTTTCTTTCTTTCTTTCTTTCTTTCTTCTTTCCTTCCTTCCTTCCTTCCTTCCTTCCTTCCTTCTTTACAAATAACTCAAGGCAGCAAATATATCCAACACATCTTCCTCCTCCTATTTTGCCCACAATGACACAACCTCTGTGAAACTGGTTGGGCTGAGAGAGAATGATTAATCAAAAGCCACCCGGCTGACTTTCACGGCTAAGGCGAGACTAGAACTCATGATTTCTCGCTTTCTAGCCCCTAATGCTTTAACCACTAGACCAGGGGTCGGCAACCTTAGCTCTTTTATGACCCGTGAACTTCAACTCCCAGAATTCCTGAGCTAGCCATGCTGAGGGGAAAGAGAGAGGTTTCCAAGCTGAGCCATGCTGGCTCAGGAATTCTGGGAGTTGAAGTCCACAAGTCATGAGGGGGCCATAGTTCCCCCATGCTGGCTCAGGAATTCTGGGAGTTGAAGTCCATGAGTCATAAAAGAGCCAAGGTTGCCTACCCCCGCACTAGACCAAACTGGTTCAAATGCTGCAAATTAATTTGGTTATTGTAACTCTATAGATAATCAGTGCCACATTCGGTGCCAACAGAGAATTACCCAGGGGGGAAAAAACACACACACACTAAAAACAACCCAGATCCAATAACAGGACTAAAATCAGAAGGAGGCTCAAATGCTCTTTAGTGCAGAGTGCTATTATGGCAATTCCAGAAGGACGTTCCTTACGACGACTCCGCGTCAATCTGCAGTCCTGCACACCTCCCTTCAGTTCTGCTGGCGGCAGCTTTTGAACAAGCCAGCATTGCAGAATGGTCAATAACCAGTCCTAAGGCAAGTGAACAAATTTTTGCCTTTTCTTGCCTTTGGACAAAGTGTGCAACTGAATGAGGAAGGAACCCAAGTCCCCAAATGAAAACAGAAGCCAAGGGCATTCCGAGGCCCCTCGTGCTAACCTTGTACATCTTCTCCTTGGAGCCCGGGTTTATCCATGATGTCTGTGCTTTCCACTTCACATGTTGCCACAGATTCTGCTAAAAGGGACGAGGGGCTGGATACGGGACTGGGAGAGAAGAAAAGGTCGCTTTAGCAAGTGCATCCATGTTCCGCTAAGTAGGAAAACACCCAGGGGAATCTTCTAAGATCTAGCAGTTCAACGATTTATTAAAAGGGGGAAGGGGGTGGGGTGGGAGGGTGAGGTTAGGCATCACAGAGACTGGAGCTCAAACCCCTGCTCAACTCTGGAGTTCATCAAGCCAGCTACTGCTTCGGCCTAGCTTCCTTCATCGAAGGTTGTGATTGTGAAGACTCAAGGAGGAGGACAAGAGCCCCTGCCTTCAGGATTGCCAGACAGAAGAATAGCAGAATCACCAAAATGGGGCAGAAAGAAGACAGTGCCTGTATCAAAAGCCAAGCAATGCAAGACAAATCACCTGGGCACCACTTGGGTCTACAGGAGTCCTGGTGGTGCAGTGGTTGGAATGCAGCTATTCCAGGCTAAATCTGCCCGCAGCCTGGAGTTCGATTCTGATCGAATCAAGGTTGACAGCCTTCCATCCTTCTGAGGATGGTTAAATGGGGACTCAGATTGTTGGGGGACAATATGCTGACATTGTAAACCAGCCAGAGAGTGCTGTAAAGCACTATGGAGTGGTATATAAGACTAGATATTAGATTAGATTACATTAGATTAGATTACATTAGATTAGATTAGATTACCTTTATTGTCATTTTTTTTACTGTGGGCACAACGGCACACATTAAAAATGAAATTTAGCTGCTTGCTCTCAAAGTGTAACACATACATAACAAACCTTTAAACATCCTATATACAACATATGTATAGACCTACACCCTTTACATGTAAGCAACATAACTATTAATCACTAAGTGTTAGTACTATTGCTACAGCGCATATTAAAAGGATATAAAGAAAACTGACATATCAACTACAAAGATTTTTAGGTGCAAAGCTTCAGCTTATCCTTCCCAGGATCCAGTGGATTGCTTGGGCAAAAACATCCAGAGTTGGACGGCTTGTAAATTTGGTACATTATTTATTAAAGAAGAAACAGATCTGGCCACGTCCCCAGAGAGAGACTGTGCTCGTGCTTGTGCATATTTTTTTTATCACTAGATTTATATCCTGCCTTTTATTTTATACAGCCCAAGGTGGTGTACCTAATACTTATCCTTCCTTCCTCATTTCCCTATAAACTCCCTGTAAGTTGGGCTAGGTTGATTGGTCTAAAGTCACCCAGCTAGCTTTCGTGCCTAAGGGAGGCCTACAAGCCATGGTCTCCCAGTTACTATCCAGCACCTTAATTCCTACACCAAACTGACTTTGCAATTAAGTTCAAAGCATTACACTGCCCAATTGCTTAGTCCTTATTAAACATTATGGGCAGGTAGAGTAAGAACCACCCCAATCCTGCTTTAATAAAACTCCTATGTTAATAATATTTACTTATCTGATTTCTATAGCCATCCATCTCAACAAGCGATTCTGGACAGCAGACATCCTAAAATTATATAGACAAGTAGAGTCTGTCACAGGGGTCTTCAAACCTGGCCCTTTTATGACTTGTGGACTTCAACTCCCAGAGTTCCTCAGCCAGCGGGCCTGGCTGAGGAATTCTGGAAGTTGAAGTCCACAAGTCATAAAAGGGCCAAGTTTGAAGACCCCTGGTCTATCGGGATCAGTTAATAAACAGGAAGATCATCCTGGGCCATGTAGTTTGCAAATCGGACTGCCAATGAAAAACATTCAACCAATTTCTACTGGCACTAGAGAAACGTTACCTTAGTTGTGTAGCTGGTACAAGTGTAGAATCTAGAGTTGAAGGGACGTCCTGAATGCTGCCGTCAGTGCATTGAACTGGTAAAGATTCAGTTAGGCTATTAACTGAAGTTGCTAGAAAAAGAGACACCCGTGTCAAAACAGCCTTTATGTCAAGATTCTGCACACCGTCAACATTATCTATCTCCTTGGGGTTGGTGGAGTGGCTTGCAAAGGTTTCAAACTGTAGTAGACCGGCCAACGTTACCCATTCCAAATTCATCAAATTAAGATGCCAATATTTTTTGTCGAGACAAATCTATTCTGATTAGCAGCAAGTCAACCTAGACTGCCTTTCAAAGATGTAGCTAGAAGGTTCAAGAGTTTGTTTGTTTGGCTTTTGGGAAGAGAGAAAGTTCCTAACCTGGAGGAGAGGAAGGTCAGCCATAGGCCCCCGCAATTTGTCTTGACAAAAAGCAAATTGCTGAAAGACACAGACTCCTATGTTGTTGTTAGCTTAACCAACAACACAGAACTTGGCAAGCAAACTACCCCTGTAATGAGAACATCTGCAATTCTGTGTTTCAGTGTTGACTCCACTGCAGTTCTTAACAGAGTGTCACCTGCTTTTCCTTTCCTCCTCCAAGTTATTTATGCCTCCCTTTTCCAACTAAGTTGTGCAAGCTTCTGCTGACAAAGGCACATTGATCAGAGTTGGGTAACATAAACAAGCCACCAAAATCAGGCTTTAATTATACTGAAAAGGCCGTGGTAATATGATTTGCACAGAATGCTACATTTAAGGCTGAATCATATCCTAAATGTAAGAGTGGAGGACCCACACAATTAATCATGGTTGCAGATTCTCTTCCTCCTCGCCATCCTTTCTGATAAAAGTCTCGTTTTCTACATACAGCGAAGTGAAAACCCCCACCAGCCCCAGGATATATCAGGCAGCCAAAAATGGGTGAGATGTTGCCCTCTCTTCATTTACAGAAGCTAACTAGACAGAAACTGAATCTAGAAAGACTGCAGAGAAAAGCAACAAAGATGATTAGAGGACTGGAGGCCAAAGCATATAAGGAAAGGCTGCTGGAATTGGGAATGTCTAGTTTAATGAAGAGAAGGATGAGGGGTGACATGATAGCATCTTCCAATATTTGAGGGGGCTGCCA
This sequence comes from Protobothrops mucrosquamatus, assembly GCF_001527695.2. Classification (NCBI taxonomy): domain Eukaryota; kingdom Metazoa; phylum Chordata; class Lepidosauria; order Squamata; family Viperidae; genus Protobothrops; species Protobothrops mucrosquamatus. The sequence continues at coordinate 639,091 of NW_015386672.1, read as the reverse complement.
CAAAGAAGAGGGAGTCAAGCTATTTTCCAAGGTGCCTGAAGGCAGGATAAGAAGCAACGGATGGAAACTAACCAAGGAGAGAAGCAACCTAGAACTTTCCTGACAGTTAGAACAATTAACCAGTGGAACAACCTGTCTCCAGAAGCCGTGAGTGCTCCAACATTGGAAGTTTTTAAGAAGAGATTGGACAGCCATTTGTCTGAAATGGTATAGGGTTTCCTGCCTGAGCAGGGGGTTGGACTAGATGACCTCCAAGGTCCCTTCCAACTGTATTATTATTATTATTATTATTATTATTATTATTATTATTATTATTATTATTATTATTATTATTAGTGCTTCAACTCTGCTCACAGAGTAATGGCAACAGACTAGTCCAGGGGTAGGCAACTTTGGCTCTTTTATGACGTGTGGACTTCAGCTCCCAGAATTCCTGAGTCAGCATGGCTGGTTCAGGAATTCTGGGTATTGAAGTCCACAAGTCATAAAAAAGCCAAGGTTGCCTACCCCTGGACTAGCAGAAGAGACATCTAAGAACCTAAGAGGGTCTGTATTCCACTTTGCCCCCAGATGTTGCCTCTAGGAAGGAAACAACACATGAATTCAAAGCTCTTTGTTGCATCACACTTACCTGAAGGGCTAATTCTACCATTACTACCGTTTTGCCGTTGAAGATGTTCTTTGTAGCATACTGAACACATGCCATTTGTACGAGGGTTTCCATAAAATCCGCATCCAGTGGAACATAGCATAGGTACTTGGCTATGATTAGTTTCTTGAGCCATAATCTTTTCTCGTGACCTGCGAAACAAGGGATAAACGATTTCATCAAATACAGATCAACCTCAGTCTTTTCAAACTGCTAAACAGAAGCCCATATAACCCAACTCTGTCCTTATTCAAGAAATTGGCCATATTTTTACCCCAAGAGGTTAGAATGACATGTTCCTTCCTTGGGAGACTGACAAAGTTTATACAACCAGCCTTGGCATGGATTAATAAACCAGGTGTTATCTGCCTCCAATTCTTCATCTAAAGGTAAAGCAAGCAAGATTACAGGGTATCTCTGAATCCCTTGTCTTACATATCAAAAGCATACCCTGAAGATCAACATTCTGAAACTGGAGTAACTGGTGCAAAACCAGTAAGAACCACAGAAGAAACGAGTTTCCACCTTACCAAATGTACCAAAACAGGAAGAAAGACCAGAGAAAAGAACGGAGTAACAGGAAAAACCAGATTCAGTACAAGTTCAACTAGCTCTTGATTTCTCCTAGCTGGAGGATGAATCTCGAGACTCATCAATCAGACTAATGACTCCAAAGACATCATCTGAACTTTCCAAGGTGTTAAAAGATTAGTTTCTTTCCATTCTTTCAAATTAAGCAGTAATTAAAAGTCAATCAAGAAACAGCTTCACTAACTAAAGATCAACTGAGTTCCTTAGATAGCAAAAGTACAATGGATTTGTTTATCCCAAAGGTGATTTTTCATGAGGCAACTGGACTTTCTTGTTTTTCTTTGAAGACATTTTGCTCCTCATCCCAGAAGGCCATGAATTGCAATTTCTACATGCCAAATATAAATTTTAACGCTGAGAGAAAGCACTCGTGCTTCCTTACTTTTTTTAAGCACTGATTTTCTTAAAGTAAATACAAGGGCAGCCACCCACATGCACAAAATCTCCCGTTTCCTTTTTAGCATCAAGGGGCGCTGTCACATCTGATTCAGTGACTGATAAACATGACTATTTTTACGCTTCTGTTATTAAAGCTGCTCTTTCCAAAACAACTAGCAATATTCCAGGGTTTCCACATGCATTGCAAAAGAATTCACTGTGCAGGAATTAAAAGCTCTGGTAGCAATGCACACCCGCTCGGCACAAAAAGGTTGACTTCAACTTTCCTGTATTTCTGTATATAGCCATGGTGGAGAACCTATGTCACGCGTGCCACAGATGGCATGCGTGCCACAGGTGGCACGCAGAGCCCTCTCTGTGGGCACGCGCACTATCACCCCATTCTTAGGCCTTCAGCTGGGTTTTATAAAACCTTTTCGCTTTAGGCTTCCGCCGTGTGCAAAAAAAAAAAGATTCAATCAATCAATTTCAACTTCTCGAGGGAAAAAAAAGATCTCGCAAAGTTGGAATTGATTGATTGAACTTTTTAGTCCCACCCAGTCTGCCGTTACCATCACAGCCATGCCCACCCAATGGGCCACACCCACCCAATGGGCCACACCCACCCAATGGGCTATGTCCACCCGGCACCCGACGATACGTAAGTGGGTTTTGGGTTGCAGTTTGGGCACTCAAGTCTCCATCACTGGTATATAGCATCTCCCCAAAACCAAGCTATCTGCGGGAACTATGGATGGCAAATGTCCTCAGCTTACGCCCACAACTAAGCCCAAAATTTCCGTTGCTAAGCAAAACATTTGTTAAGTGAATTTTGCCCCACTTTAATGACATTTCTTGCCACAGTGGTTAAGTGAATCACTGCAGTTGTTAAATTAGGAACAGGGTTGTTAAGAGAATTTGGCTTCACCCATTGACTTTGCTTGTCAGAAGACCATAAAAGGGGATCACGTGACCCGGGACACTGCAACCGTCGTATGTACAAGTCAGTTGCCAACTGTGCATATTTTGTTCACATGACTATGGGGATGCTGCAACGGTCGAAAGGGTGAAAAACAGGCGTAAGTCCCTTTTTTCAGCGCCATGGTAACTTTGAACGGTCCCTAAATGAACTCTTTGTAAGTCGTGGACTGCCCTTATTGCAAGGAAGAAACATTTAACTGCTTAGATTGGAAGACTGCCTGGACCTTCATGCAAAGTTTTATCTTCTACTTTCAACCCTGACCAAGCCTCTCTCACTTTGGATGGCCACTTCCAGCTTTGACCTTCTGAACATAATTCAGAATCTATGAATAGGGATGGAGAAAAAAGCTTTATTTTTAGAAGGAGATCCTTTGTGACACGAGGAAAAGGAAGCTTAAGCTGAATTTCCGCCATTTTTATTTTTTTTACTCAGGGCCCATCGTGTTTGAACTCTGACCGCTGTCTCTGGGGAATTGCAAAACAAACCAAAAAAAAAAAAAATCCCAAACCCAAAGCAGCTAGGGAATTTTCCAAGGGATTTTTCACCTTGGACTTTTGACGGGTAATTTCTTCCCTTTATGGTAAGTAGCAAACAGCTTCTCGAGCACAGAATATTTTTCAGCAGCCAAAATTGAACACCCAGCACACTTAAAGCCTCAGTAGTTCCACAAGTGTAGCTAAGATTTTGGTATCAAGGAATTTGTACACCACACACCAGTGCAATTCAGGATTTGTAAAAGTACGGTCATGTCAAATCTTATACGGCCCTGCCAAACGCATCTTTTAACGCCATGCTTACAAAGCAAGAATCTAAACATGAATGCTAAGTTTCCAAGAAACTTGGAAAAACGTTTTGGAATTAGACCTCATCTCTCCATCCAAACATCCAACAGCTAGTGTAAATCTCTGCAGGAGCTGATACAATAAAAACATGTCATGAATTGCATTATTTTTCTTGGATTTTTTTAAATGATCTCATCGGAGAAAATAAATGACATAATGGATCAAATCCCAGTCACATCAAGCAGCCAGAAGTGTTGCAATGCCAGTCCAAACTAAAATATGCTAATGCTAATAAAGTGATTAGCCCTAAGAAATAGGCATTTTTGCCCCTTACAGAGCATGCTAAAATTAGCATGGCTTCATTTATCTTCCCTTAGTTTCACCAAATGGTAGCATCTGGCCATCTTAGTTAGATCTTGGAAGTTAAGCCGAATTGGGCTAAGAATATGTTCTATTCCCTAATTTGGCAACTCAAATTTTTAACTCATACTTAAAAAAATGAACTGCCTAATACTAAAAATGGCAGATGGCATTGTCCTTCCTCAAGCTGATGAACTGCTGAAGTTGCGCAATGCTTTCAGGAACCTCTGAAAACCGGTTCTACAGTGGTACCTCAGTACTCATCCTTTATTGATTCTGGGAGGCGCGTATCAAAAACAATGAGTACCAAACACATTTTTCCCATAAGGAGTAATGTAGTGAGTCACAAGGCAGCTGACACTGACAAGTTGTAACTTGTGGTGTTGAGTATCAAACAAATGATGAGTACCGGGACAAAATTTTGACATCGAAATGTGTTGAGTACCACATCCGATGAGTTTCAAAGCAGTTGAGTACCAAGGTACCACTGTACATTAAAAAATGTTTGGCTTCAGAGGTTCCTGAAAGCATTGCGCAACTTCAGCGGTTCATCGGCTTGAGGAAGGACAATTTTGTCCACTTTTAGTAATAGGTACTCCACCCATATCTAAAGGTTGTCTTTAATCTGAACAGCCCCTTAATCCTTCTTCAGAACTCAAGAAGCTTCTTGGATGAGAAGTGAAATGTCTTCAAGGAAAAATAAAAGTCCAGTTGCCTTTTGAAAAAGCATTTTTGGGACAATCATGACCTGGATGACTGAGAATTTCCATAGACCTTAGGGACTGCCTAGGTGAAATCTGAAAGAAATGATAAGCCATTTCCATATTAGTAGCAGGAACATGTCCATGTAGTGACCAACAGTTGATTAAAAAAAATCCCCTTAAAAATCCAGGTGGGGCAGGAAATGTGTTGTGTATCAAAGGAAGTACGATATGGCTCAGAATCATGGATTTCACTTGCCTTCTTATCAGCTCTGTGATATTATTCTAAGATATCCCAGTTGCAACACAGTCTTTGTAAAGAACCATTACCAATTAAGAAAGCCATTTGTTTCAATTTTCAATCGATCTGCATCCTCACCTCTGCACTACAGTATTCTAGAGACCAAAACAAGAACATACGGAGATATAAAAAAAAAGTCCAATTGCTATTAAGTTCCTTGAATTTCACCTTCTCATTTACAAAAGTGAAAAAAAAAATGTTAACTCCTGATATGGAAGTGTTTGTGGAGAAATATTCTGGGGAGGAAAACGTATTATAGCCATTAGAGTTTACAGCTAGATTAAAAATAATGCTTATTGATTAATACATTAATGGAGAAAAAAAGCAAACAAAAGACCAAATAACCACTTGAGAGCAAGTCAGCTGCATAAATCACAATCTGTTTTTAACAGATGGTTCTTATTAACACGTTTTCAAGCAAAAACAAGATTAACATAAAACAAAAATAAACATGAACAATTTGCCCATGCACAAAAACAAAAGGAGATAAATGACACAACGAGATACATTAAAAAGCAAACAAAAAACTGTAATCGCAACTATATCCCAAGCTCTTGTAACATTAAATAAACAAAAACAAAGCTTTCAACATTGACAAGGAAAAAGATGTGGTGTTTTCTAATTAAATGAATCAATAATTTTCTAAAAACAAAATGCTAAAAAAAAATCGCTTAGCCATTATGACTGAAAGCTAGCTTGTTTCAAGTCAATCTAAGTTCAAACTTCATGCTAGTAATCACTCCAAACAAGTAGACTTATTTTAATCAGCCTTTAATGTTAGCACTCAAAGCATGGTATAACAATCCAAAGATGAACAATAATTTAAATAATGTAATATGGATTTACTCCAAGATCAATCATCATCTGGTAAACAGGATCCAACCAATACTTAATTATAGGTTATTGACAGATACTTAATGATGAAGGAAGATAGCACCTTTGCAAATGAAAACAAAGTTAAGATAAGCAAGGAAGAGGAAGTCCTACAATAATTCAATGACACCGAGTAAAATGCAGCTGAACTAGGTCAAAGGCTTTACATGACTTGGCAGAACGTCAAATTAGTCACTGCAGGAGAAAAAAAAAACCACGGCAAGATGCCACGTCAGACTAAAAGGAAACAGAGAAGTTACTACTGTAGTAAAAGGGACAGTAGGATCAAAGAAAGAAATTCGCTTCCTGATGCCGTAAAACTGGAAAATGTAAAACCTGTCTCTAGACTGTTGCTAAGGAGTAATTTAATTCAATTCAACTTTTTAAGGGCAAACTAATTTTGTAACCTAGCACCTCAGTTTCTGCCCAAATACCATTGATTGTTTGTTAGGAAAGGCACTGGACTAGGGGAAATTATGAATCCATCACAGCAATGTGGGTTTTGAGCTATGAAATTAGACAGATTGTAGAACAGAATAGAATAGACAGATTATAGAATAGAATAGAATAGAATAGAATAGAATAGACAGATTGTAGAATAGAATAGAATAGAATAGAATAGACAGATTGTAGAATAAAATAGAATAGAATAGACAGATTGTAGAACAGAACAGAACAGAATAGAATAGCTTTATTGTCACTTTAAATGTACATTAATACATTAAAATGAGATTCTGTAAATTTTCATATTCTATTCTATTCTATTCTATTCTATTCTACAATCTGTCCTATTCTATTCTACAATCTGTCTATTCTATTCTATTTTATTCTACAATCTGTCTATTCTATTTTATTCTACAATCTGTCTATTCTATTTTATTCTACAATCTGTCTATTCTATTTTATTCTATTCTATTCTACAATCTGTCTATTCTATTCTATTCTATTCTACAATCTGTCTATTCTATTTTATTCTATTCTACAATCTGTCTATTCTATTCTATTCTACAATCTGTCCTATTCTATTCTATTCTATTCTATTCTATTCTATTCTATTCTATTCTATTCTATTCTATTCTATTCCTCTATTCTATTCTATTCTATTCTATTCTATTCTACTCTTATTCCTATTCTATTCTATTCTATTCTATTCCATTCCATTCCACTCCACTCTATTCTCCTCAGCATTGCTGGTTCATTATTATTATTATTATTATTTTGCTCATTATCATGATGTGTGTTTCACCCTTTCTGTAAGCTGCCTTGAGGACCTGGCAACTGGGCAGCCAACAAACCAAACAAACATACATTTGTAGTTACATGGAACATATTTGTAAAGCGCCACACCGAATTAAAAAGCGGAGTACTGTATTATGTGAACTTGCAGTGCAGAAAGCTATCCTGGAAGCTTCTCAAATCTAATAGAGAGGTCAAACCAAAACAAAAAAACCTGAAACAAACATTAGTGATTTGTTTTGTCTCCTTATACATTGTAAAGATTGTTTCCACCAATGTTTTTTTTTAAAAATGAAACAAGAATAACCCAACAATAACCCAACAATGTTACTACCTCTTTAATTGCCACATTAGAAAAAAACAACAACATGAAATAATGAGACATCAGAGGCTGGAAGCGCAATTTTATCAAATATGGATGGATTTCATGATTTACCTCAGTAGCAATATTTTAGATCTCTGATAAATATGTACATGAACAGTACTTGTCTCTTTATTTACTGTTTAGTGGTCTTTTTATATTATATATATTTTCCCCTATGCATCTGATAATGTGTTTATAATGACATAGTTCAATAAGAACAAATGACCACAAAAAACAAATTCAGCAGGGTTTTTTTCTTTCTTTTTCTGCTCCTGAAGCAGATAAAACAGTCCTCCTGGAAAACCTTACTCTAAGCCAGAAAGAGAGTGACATTTTCAATTTACCATCCAAAATGTGACTTTGGGGATATCCAATACTCAATCTCACATTTATAGGTGAATAATTATACACAGAATTCAATAAAAAGCATGTTTATCCCACTAAATGTTAAGGCTAGTGATCAACAATAATAATATCAATGGTTAACGCTGAATATTCCTTAAATTCAGGAATTGTCTCTAATTATTTGGGCAACTCTTTACTTACCCCCCGTCAAAATCCTGAAACAGGAATCTACTTAATTTGGAAAATTAAGCTGGAATTAATGGACTTTGCCATAAACTTCTTTCATTTTTAGTCTTACCTTTAAAAAAAACAAAACAAAAAAACCCCACACCTGTCCTTTAGATAAATAGCAATAGCACTAGTAACAGCGCCTAACTAGACTTATATATCGCTTCATAGTGCTTTACACCCCCCTTTAAGAGGTTTACAGGAGGGGTCTTCAAACTTGGCCCTTTTATGACTTGTGGCACGCTGGCTGAGGAATTCTGGGAGTTGAAGTCCACAAGTCATAAAAGGGCCAAGTTTGAAGACCCCTGGTTTACAGAGTCAGCATCTTGCCCCCCCCAAAACAATCTGGCTCCTCATTTTACTGACCTTGCAAGGGTGGAAGGCTGAGTCAACCTTGAGCCGGTCAGGATCGAACTGCTGGCAGTGAGCAGTGAGTTAGCATTCTAACCCACTGTGCCACCACGGCTCTCAATCAGATCAGAATGCTTGAATTTTAATGAAGAGCTTGCTAGTGTTGATCTGAGCGTTTCAAATTGTTAACAAGACGGGAACAAACTTACTCAGCCAAATCATGAGTCCAGACAGAGGTTACATTGCATAATATCTAAGTAGTTCTTTTTCGTCTATTCTCAGTATCACTAATCGTTCAACGATGTAGCTTTACCACGCCTATAGCATTTCAAAAGGCCACCGTTGATTATCTTCTGAAAACACTGTTATTTTCTTACCAAAGTGGTACCTATTGATCCACTCGCATTTTCATGCTTTCGAATTATTAGGTTGCAGTGTTTGGGTCTTCCAACTGCCAACCTTCTGGTGGGCATGCCCAGCATCTTAACCACTAGGCTACCACGCCCCTTCGTATAGTTCAGTTCTCACCATTTAAAGCCATCTAGACATTTCTACTAGCAAAGGCACTTTGCTTTAGTCTGTGCATTTGTTTTGGCAAAAGTACAGCCACACTGCATGGGGCCTGATCATTCTCCTAGCAACTCCCCAAATCCCTGTGCTTTGATCAGCATACAAAGTTCATGATTTTAAAGGCTCGGCAAAGACAGTCCCAACTGGCTGAGGAAGCCAAAGGAAGTGGAGGAAGAATCCACTTCTACTTTTTTTTTTTTTTTGCAAGGCACCAGCCAAAGAGACTTTTTCTTCTGCATTTTTAAGCCTGCAAAATTCTGGAAAAACAAGATAAGCAAGGTCTGCCGATAGGAGAAGGCAAACGAAACTGCATAGCCACCTTTCTCCATCCACACATTGTAGGAAAAAGGGGGCTGCTCGGATTTAATTAAAAAACGGATTGGAATTAAAAATTAGGATTGGAATTCCTAGAGACAAAAGCTTGATATTGGTTTTAGAAAGTCAAAGCAGTCACAGACTTCTAGCAGAAAATGTGTACGGCTACCGAACATGATGTTTCACGAGGAAGGATTTGAGTCCAGCTCTATTTTATTTCTTACAGGCTGTTGATGAAACTTTTATCACATGCTGTGATAAAAGTTTGGGGAGGGAAGCTATCATCGCCTTCAATTAAGCAGACATGCAATCTCCCTGGCAAATTCCAGCAACAAAATTTGGAACTCATTCTCCTGAAAAAGTTGGGGCTCCTATTAAGAATTTAAAATGTGGTCCTTTGTTGAGCCATCTTCGGCAACCTTGGGGTAATCTCTAGATGTTAAAGGAAATAATTTCCCTGCAGGGCGCTGTGACCTCCCAATCATCCATTGGCAATATTCCCGAACTCTTGCACATTCTGAGTTGCAAACTGCCTCCTGACTCGTTCTTCTGCTTACAGGTTACAGCGTTTTGCAACTCTTCAAACACCATCTCCAGCAGTCACCATAGGCAGAGGGACTCTCAAACCATTATTTCCTTTTGTCATCGCGCAAAGACTATCATGAATCCCCATTTCGCAGGCGGGAAGCGAAGCTGAAAAAAAATCAGTCGCTGATCTAAGCACAGCCCAAAAAATGCAGAACCATTGGGACTGAAGCAGAATTTGAACTGTGCTCTACCCTCCGTCTCAATGGGTATCTGCTGTGTCAGCAAAACAAATGGTCATTACCACATCTGCCATGTGGCGCAATGGTTAGAATGCAGTATTTGCAGGCTAGCTCACTGTTTACTGCCAGGAGTTTGATCCTGACCTGCTCAAAGTTGACTCAGCCTTCTATCCTTCCGAGGTCGGTAAAATGAGGACCCAGGTTGTTGGGGGCAATAGGCTGACTTTGTAAACCGCTCAGACAGGGATGTAAAGCATTGTGAAGCGGTATATAAGTCTAAGTGCTATTGCAATTGCAGGCTAACTCTGCCCACAGCCTGGAGTTTGATCCTGAAGGGCTCAAGGTTGACTCAGCCTTCCATCTTTCCAAGGTCGGTAAAATGAGGACTCAGATTGTTGGGGGCAATGTGCTGACTCTGTAAACCGCTTAGAGAAAGCTGTAAAGCACCGTGAAGCGGTGTATAAGTCTAATGCTAGTGCTATTTGGAACTGAGCTATACTCCTCACTCAACTCTAACGTTTTTAAAAGAAAAGAGCATTTCACTGATAAAAGATTCTCCTTGACTCCGAAGGCAACCTGGACATGGACGGACATGTGGTTTTTCTTAGTAATCATTCAGATATGAGTGGCTACGGCCTTCTTCCAAAAGGTCTTTTCAACCAGCCATTTGAGCCTCTAATTCTGGAATTTCCTGGTCTCCCATCCAAGTACCAGCCAGATCTGACACTGCTTAGCTTTCTTCAAACTAGCCAAGGTCAGCTAAAAGTACAGTGGTTCAACAAAGAGCACTGTCCTTATGTTTTATGAAGATTGTCAGTCATCCAGGTCATGGTTGTGCCAAAGGTGCTTTTTCAAAAAGCTACTGGACTTTCTTTGTTTTTCCTTGAAGGCTATTCACTTCTCATCCAAGAAGCTTCTTCCGTTCTGAAGTCAGAACTAAAGAAGCTTCTTGGATGAGAAGCAAAATGTCTTCAAAAAAAAAAAGCACCTTTGGGACACTGTCTTTATAGTTTTAGGGGGCAGACAGTGGAATATAGACTTCAGGTTTTTAAAATTACTATTTCTTAACGGATTCCCATATTTTACAGGTTTAGCACTGCATTCTTTTTATGCTCTTAGACTATTTTATTTTGCTATTGCAAGCCTCCAGAGAACCATCTGTCAATATTTAGAAAACTGCTCTCAGCTGCTTGGGGCCCGTGGGGTGCAGCGGGATATGAAATTTCAACCAAAGAAACATCTTAGCTCTTTGAAGACTATTTATCTGTAAGATTATGTGTGCACGCCGGCTTCATTTGCTTAACTAATGCATACAAGCGGGTATCCTTGGCGCACAGCTTGTATAATTTTGGATAGACTCTCACAATACCTCCCCAGGAAGAAAATCCCAATTTGTAGGGCGAAATCCAAAATCCAACTCCTATTTTCTGGCATATGTGAACTGCGATGATCCCCTGGGAAATTCAATTACCTGCTGATTTCTACAGAAATCTTTTCCCAGGATATAACAATGAAAGCCCATGCCATAATCGGCGTGCTAGCTTTTAAACAGCCGCAAAACTCTTTGTTGTATTTTTGCAACAGACAGAGAGAGAGGGTGACCCAGTCTGGAAACTGCCCTCAACGTTAATTAATGTGTAATGAGAAATATGAAGAAGAAGAAGAAGAAAAAAAAGCTCTTGTGCCACTTTGTCAATTCTGTTGCAATGCCAAGATAAAGGAGTACAGGTAATCAACAATTCACAGCAAGGATTAAAGATTAAAGACGCATGTCAACATCCACATTTGCCTTTTTTTTTAGTACATTAGATTTTAGTGGGATTTTAGTACATGAGTTAAAAGTGGGGAAAAAGGGAGTTTCTGATAAGCAGTTTTAGGTAATAAAGGGAATAAAAAATGGGAAAGCAATGATTCACAATATATATATATATTTTAAAAAAATTCCCTTGAAATTATTCAAGCAAGTCACATGGAATTGACAGGGGGTCTTCCTACTTGAGCAGGGGTCGGACTAGATGACCTCCAAGGTCCCTTCCAACTGTTATTCTGTACTGGTAAATCCTCGACTTACAATCCTTCATTCAGTGGCTGTTTGAAGTTACAACGGCAGTGGAAAAAGTTACCATTTTTTCCACACTTAACCACCGTCGCAGCGTCCCCAGGGTCACGTGATCAAAATTCGGAGACATTTGATAAAGTGAATGTTGCCCCCCCCCGTTTTGCGACTTTTCTTACCACGGCTTGCCCAAGGTTGTTAAGTGAATCGCTGTGCAGTTGTTAAGTTAGTAACATGGTTAGTAAGATGGGAAGACGGCGACTGTGGCTCCCCCGCTGACTTTGCGCGTCAGAAGGCAGCAAAAGGGGGTCACGCAACCGTCATAAATATGAGTCAGCTGCCAACTGTCTAAATTGTGATCATGTGACCATGGGGTTGTAAATGTGAAAGACGGTCCTAAGTCACATTTTTCAGCGCCGCTGTAGCTTCGGACGGTCACTAAACAAACTGCCGTAAATCGAGACTACTTGCATCCAGTTTGAGATAAAACTGCATCCAGTTTTGGCCGCCATATTATAAAAAAGATGTAGAGACTCCGGAAAGAGTGCAGACAAGAGCAGCAAAGGTGATTAAGGGGGCTGGAGACTAAAACATATGAAGAACGATTGCAGGAATTGGGTATGTCTAGTCTGATGAAAAGGAGGACTAGGGGTGACATGATAGCAGTGTTCCAATATCTAAGGGGCTGCCACAGAGAAAAGGGGGTTAACTTATTTTCCAAAGCACCAATAGAAGCAATGGATGAAAAGTAATCAAGGAGAGAAGCAACCTAGAACTAAAGAGAAACTTCCTAACAGTGTGAACAATTAACTAGTGGAACAGCTTGTCTTCAGAAGCTGTGGGTGCTCCATCACTGGAGACTTTTAAGAAGAGATTGGGCAACCATTTGTCCAGAATCATATAGGTTCTCCTACTTGAGCATGGGGTTGGACCAGAAGACCTCCAAGGTCCCTTCCAACTCTGTTATTCTGTTCTGTTATTCTGAGGACAAGATAAACTTTGTGGTCTGTATGGATTGCAGGAAATTATCAGGGCTACAAATCAGAAACTTGACAGTTTCCTTCCATTTTAAATCATTAAAGTTTGGGAAAATTAAGCAGAGGAACAAAAGAACAGCTTGCTTAGTTTAAAGGGTTCTGCTAAGAAGGAAGCAATGACTTGTTGAGATTATTTCTCAGCCACTACCCTTGAAAGACAGTCCCTCTGTAACAACTATTTTGTCGTTATTAAACGAATTGGAATATGATCGGGTCTGACCAACATGGGACACAGGATTGCATTAGGATTTTATTGGTTTCACAGATAGAGGGCTGGAAAAAAACCTACAAACTGAGCTGATGATTGCTTGCCCAGTTTTGTATATACTGTTATGTGTCTTCAGTTATACGTATTTTGAACAACAAGACGACTCTAGAACACAAAAAAATGACAAGCTTCATACATTGCTCTAAGCTACCATTTAATTGTGGTTTACTGGATACACAAATCAAACCGGGATTTACTTGTTTCTGAACAAAACACAATCCAGTTTGATGAAAGGCTAAGCCACAAGCTATGGTTTGAAAACCACAATGGCTAAATTCCAACATGCTAATGCTTTTTTCAACCCAGTGTAAGCAATCTTCATTTTCCATGCATGCATCTGAATGGCTGGGATAAGATAGCAAAGCCTATTTGCACTTAGCTTCTCTAATTCTCAACTGTTTGGCTAGGTCTAAACTACTCTTAAAAACTTGGAGCATTTGAATCTCTCTCCTTCAGCAAATAAAATCCAAGGATAAATGCATTACCCTTCCTGGACATCGTGATCAGCAGAGACCATAATGGCAAAGTAGAAACGCAAGTCTACAAAAAAAAAAATCCACCCATACTAATCAGGTACTATCAAAGCGACAACCCAAGCACACTGCAGCAACGCAGACAGGGGAAAAAGGAAACGGAGCATCTATACAACACATTCCAACCAAATGGATATCCATGCAACTTTATCAAAAAGTCCTTGACCACTCAACCCAATATTGCCCAAGCAACAAAAACCCTAAAAAGAATTATACTGCCATACATCAAGAATATCTCAAAAACCACAAATAGACTACTACAACCACATGGAATCAGTGTGACATACAAGCCAACTAAAAAGCCCTTCAAAACATCCTAAGCAAACCCAAAGACCCAACAACCCCGGAAGAAAAAACAGGAGCCATCTACCATCTACAATGTAAGAATGCAGCAACCACTATGTGGGACAAACAGGTAGAAGACTGTGAGAATGCATCCATGAACACCAACTAGCAATCAGAAGACACGATGAAAATTCTTTAATTTCATAACATCTGGACAGTTTCAACCATAGTTTCAATTGGGGAAATGTGATCATCCTAGCTGAAGCTTCATCTAATGCTCGCAAGAATGAGATCTTTGCTAGCTATAGTGTAGATCCTACTCAAGAGAATCCACCCTAAGAATGTCCTAGGGAGGCAAAATACCCCTACGTGCAATTTCACACATTCACCAACCGCCAAAGCGTATCATTATTATTATTATTATTGCTACCGCTTGGCATCTCTACAGATAAAACCTGAACTGTTCAAACATGTGCCTTAAAAACATACAGAGAAATTCCTCATCAGAACAAAAAAAAAAACCAACAACATTTCACCAGGGCATGGGAGATTTAAAATGTTGATTCTAAAAGAAAGGTATGCTGGAATGGAAGAAACTCAGCCAATTTCTATTCGGTCCAATTTGTGGGATAAAGACAACCGTGCCTGGAGGGAAAGTTTTTGAGCTCTGCTGCTCGTTTTATCTTTCCAGACCTTGCTTTTGCAGAGAGAGAAAGAACTCGACCATACATAGCAAATCTGTCAAATAATAAATCACACCAATTAAAGCAGGGGTCCCCAACCCCGGTACCGGACCGCACAAACTAGTAAAGCCCCATCCGCGGGATGCAGGCAGCACACAAAACCATGCACCCTCCGGTCCACACTCTCCATGTAATCGGTCCCTCTGTAACAACTATTTTGTAGTTATTAAACGAATTGGAATATGATCAGAGGTTGGGGACCTCTGAATTAAAGGAATATCTTTGGGATCTGCCAGTGGCTTCACTGGAAGCCCTCGTAGAGAGCGGAAAGGACTGGCCGATGGCCCCACCCTCTCCAGACCTGATTGTCAACACGTCCTGTTGCCACCAACACCACTTCTTCCCTGACTTTGGGGAGGGCAACTGAAAGACAGCTGGTCCTTTTAGTGGCTTCCAGATACCGTCCCAGATCTCAAACATTTGCTCCAAACAGCTGACACCCCCTTCCTCCTTGCCCAAATTCCTGACTTTTGGCAGAGATAAGTCAAGGCTGATACAAACTGAAGGGTAGGGCATTCCGTTAAAAGGCGACACACACATTTGTTCAGTAATTGCAAAAGCCGGCAACTGGCAAACGTCCTTCCCGCGCACGAGGGAGATCCTCTTACACCCAGAGGTGCACGTGCCCTCCAAAATAGGGAGCTTGACACAATGCTAGTCCTCAATTATAACGACCGCAAATGAGCCCAACGTTTCCGTTGCTAAACAAAGCAGTTGTTAAAGGGAGTTTTGCCCTGTTTTACGGCCTTTTTTTGCCACTAACAGTTCTTAAGTGAATTATGTGCTCATTAGGTGAACCTGGCTCCCCCCCCCCCCCAATTGAGTTTGCTTGTCAAAAGCCAACTGGGAAAGTTACAGACGGGGGTCACATGACCCCACCATAGCTTAACTCTCATAAATGCATGCTTGAATTTTGATCGGGTGACCATGGGCACGCTGCAACGGTTATAACCATGACAACCAGTCAAAAGTCACTTTTTCTGTTGTTAACTTTGAAGGGTCGCTAAATGTATGGTTATAAGTCGAGGACTACCTGTAAGGAACAGGTATTTCCAAGCAGAAGGTATTTATCTCCAGCTAAGCCCAGCCACCAAGTTGCACATTCACACCTCCAAAGTAAGACCACACTCTTTTTTCCCCTGAAGTTTCCTGCTATTCTCATGAGCCCACTCCTGCACAGACTTCAAGGCAACATCCCAAATGACACCTGAACAATGGTGGGTTGCTTATTAAGAACAGTTGCAGGATTTGGGTTTGGCTAATCCAAAGAAAAGAAGGACCAGGGGTGACACGATAGCAGTGTTCCAGTATCTGAGGGGCTGCCACAAAGAGGAGGGGGGTCAAGTTATTTTCCAAAGCCCCTGAAGGCAGGACAAGAAGCGACGGATGGAAATTAAATCAAGGAGAGAAGCAACCTGGGATTAAGGAGAAACTTCCTAACAGTCAGGACAATTAACCAGTGGAACTCCTTGCCTCCAGAAGTTGTAGGTGCTTCGTCACTGGAGGTTTTTAAGAAGAGACTGGACAGCCACTTGTCTGAAACAGTATAGGGTCTCCTGCTTGAGTAAGGGGCTAGACTAGAAGACCTCCAAGGTCCCTTCCAGCTTTAACAGAGATTTAGAATAGAATATAAAGAAATCAAGTCTTGAAACAAGAACTGACACCAGCCCAGCTGTATTCCCCTCTTTCTTGGGAAGGAAGGGCTCTTTAACAACCCAAAGCCTCCACAAATTTTGTTACTCGCATTCTTTGCGCAAAGCGGTCCCCGGGGGCCAGCTACAACAACAACAACAACAACAACAACACCCCCTCGCCCCAAAGAAGACTTTCGCTTTACAACTTCAAACCCCTATGAAAAGAAAGCCCCCTCAAAAAAAAGAAAATCAGATCCCAAGAAGTGAAAAGGTTAAACAAACAAACAAACAAAAAAGCGCACACACAGCACACACAGCCCGGCGATGGGGGAGAGCTGCCGTGTCATCCCAAAACAGACCTGTAAGTTTGCAGCACTGCAAAAAAACAACAACCCAAAACTACCCTCGCAGCATCTCCCTGACCCTTTTTAAGGAAGTTTTTTCCCACGGGGGAAAAAACAAAGTTTGTTTCTGGTCACCCTGATTTCCTGCTCCAAAAAAAAGATCCCTTTTGTTCTGCTTCTCCCTATGAATTTTAACAGCTCGCCAAGCTCAGAAAAGGAACAAAGCTACAGTTAGCTAGAAGGACCCCCCCCTTTTCCCCCCCCCAACCCGGTCCCCGCTGCCTTAGAGCCCCAGCGGCACCCGAACCAGCAATCGAACAACAAAAAGAAGCCTACCAACAAATTCTGCACAATTTTTTTTTTCCTTTTTTTGCTTCACCCCAGATTAACTTCACTGGAAGCTGGAGTCCAGTGCAGCCTATCTCCTCTGCACGAAGCTCCACCTTTCTGCAAAATGACTGGCCAGACTGGGAAAACTCCACCCTGTTTGCAAAGCTTATAATCCTAATTGGTAAAGGCTAATATCTATTATTTAAAGAACTTTTTCCTTGCTAGCAAGATAGGTTCAGCAGGTTAAGGCAATGCTGAGCAGCAATGCTGGGTTTCTTAAAGGTACAGTGCAGGCAGGCAAAAGGCAACTTTTAGGGAGGCAGGGGTCCTGGAGCAGCACCCACCCACTCACACAGCGGGCCCGGCTTGAGAAAACATGTTAATTATAATTTGGGAAACTGTCACGTAGTTGTTACGCGCCTGTCAAGGAGCACAGCAGGGGCTGAGCGAGGTGAAGTCACCTGAAGGAAGAGAGAGAAAAAAAAAACATGAGTGAGATTGAGGTCAGCCTGTTGTGATTAAGCTGGTTGTCGAGCAAAAACTTGGCAAGTTGCAAAAAAAAAAAAAAAAAGGGAAACGCACCACCGTGGAAGGCAATTGAGATTTACGTGGGCACCTTTGGCTCGTGTTTGTTTTCAAAGACAAGATCCACCTTCCCACTTGCAAAATGGTGAAGCGCCACCTAAGTCAACAAGGGGGTGGTGCCCTCCCACTAAAAACAACAACAACAACAATACAATATTTCAAGTTGTATTTTCCCCCGACGGCGGAGGAAAACAATACAATCCACCAGGATCTCTCACGGGCATCAGATGGTAAAACCAGCACTGCCAAAAGGGAACTTGTTTCTGTCGCTAAGTGAGACGGTTGTTAAGGGAGCTTTGTTCCATTTTACGACCGTCCTTGCCTCGGTTGTTAAGTGAATCACTGCGCTTGTTAAAGTGAGCCACACGGTTGCGAAGTGCATCTGGCTTCCCCGTGGACTTTTGCTTGCCCGAAAGACGCAAAAGGGGATCGCGCAACGCCGGGACACGGCAACCGTCATAAATATGAGTCAGTTGCCAGGCGTCTGACTTTTGATCACGTGACCCTGGGGATGCTGTAATGTGAAAAACGGCGGTAAGTCACTTTTTTCAGTGCTGTTGTAACTTCGAATGGTTAGTAAACAAACTGCTGCAAGTCAAGACTGCCTATAATCTTTGAGAAATACTCAGATTTGTTGGAAAAGAAGACACTGCGAACAAATTCTGGGAAGAGACGTTGTTCCAAGGTTTTTATCATTGCCGTTTTTGCGTACAGGTATTCCTTGACTCACAACTGTTCCTTTAGGGACCGTTCAAAGTTACAGTAGCACTGAAAAAAAGTGACATATAACTCTTTTTCACACTCACAACTGTGGCGGCATCCCAAAGATCAAGTGATCCAAATTCTGACTCCTTGCAACAGATTCATATTTATGACGGTTGCAGTGTCCCGGGGGCATGTGATCCCCAATAATAATAATAATAATAATAATAATAATAATAATAATAATAATAATAATAATAATAATAACGACGACAACGATGATGATAATGGAAGGGACCTTGGAGGTCATCTAGTCCAACCCCTTGCTCAGGCAGGAAATCCTTTACCATTTCAGACAAATGGCTGTCCAATCTTTTGCAAACTTCTGACAAGCAAAGTCCATGGGCGAGGCAGAGTCACTTAACAACCATGCTGCCAACTTAACCTCTGTGGCAGGAAAAGTGGTAAAATGGGGCAAAACTCACTTAACAAATGTCTCACTTAGCAACATACATTTTGGGCTCGACTGTGGTCGTAAAATCGAGGAGTACTTGTACAGAAAACCGGAATGCTGGTCTAGATTCAATTGTGAGTTTATCTTAGGAAAAGGCTTTCCCCGACTGACTTAAGAAAAGTCCGTTAGGTAAAAATGGGTGTAAAGAAATATAATGAATGAATAAATAGAAGATCGCAAAACAAACCAATTTTCCAGCATCCATTCTCAGAGTGCTTTGTCTTACGCACAAGAGAAGCTGAAGTTTGCAGAACTTTAGAAAGTCTTCATCTGAGGAGGCAAAACAGCTCATAAGGGACTGTCTGGATTCCTGAATCCACTGCAGCCTTGTACTGCAGAATAAAGTTGCAGATTTTCACAAGATAATTGGGATTTTTTTTTTCACAGCTGTGGAGCCTGAATCAGGGAGATCCAAGGCTGAAATTTCAACTGAATCATAGAGATCCCTCTGGATGATCTCTATGATCCAGTCTCGCTTGGCAGACTAGCAGTCCTTCCAGAGTTGTTGTAAGGAAGAAACAAGTGGGAGAAAGGAAGCGTTCTCATTTAAAAGAATCGTTCTTAAGAAACAACCATTCGTGCTGCAAGGTTATTAGTAGGGCAATATTGGAAGAAGGATTGCTTGCCTACTATAGAAGAATGGACGCTTAAAGTCTCAAACTTAGCAGAAATGGCCAAGATTTCTGCTTATTTGAAGGATCATTCACAAGAAAGATACACTTCGGTCTGGAGAAGATGGATAGATTATATTCAGAATAAATATGGGACTAGAAAGTTTCATTTGGCTTATGAGCAAATTTTAGATTACTATTATTATTAATAGTTTATTATAGTGGAATTTTTGTTAGGTTTAATTATATGATATTATTATTATTTTTAGTATTAGTATTGTATTGTTTAACAATTAGGTTGTTAATTTGTTTAAAATATTGTGTTTAATTTTAATTTGTTTAAATTTATGTTAAAAGGGAGTTAAAGCGCGTTATGGACTTGGTTATTTAAATAGTTGGTTAATGTTAGTTAGATTATGATTATTATATTTGTAACCCTGTTCAGGTCTGGGAAGTGGGGGAGAGGGAGGGGGGGCTTTGGGGTGGGTGTGGGGGTTTATATTGTAATTTTTATAAAACTTTTAATAAATAAAAAAAAGAAACAACCATTCGTACGACAAGCAGCAAATGAAAAAAAAGTTAAGAATTGGTTCACAGCATTTCCAACCACAGATGTTTTCCACTTCCGGGTACTTTACAATTCTGTTAAAAGAATTGTATTCTGTTGCATTAAAAGAATTGTATTCTATTCTATTGAAAGAATTGTATTCTATTAAAAAGTTACTTCCTGAGAAAGGTGTGAAAACAAAACAAACTGCCTTTTAACCTCAGCCCTGTTTCTGGTTTTCATATTTCAGTAAAATATTTTTTTCTAGAAATGTACAGCAATATTCTAATGGGCTCCACATGCTTTTCTCAAAAGCAATGCCTTATTTGTGCAGCTTTCAGAAGTATGGACTTTTGTTAGCATCTTCTGTCTGAAGAAAACTTTCTAAATGTTACTACATCACTGACACATTAAAAAGCAGATCTCCAGCATCAGATCACAAAACAAAACAGCTTTCTTAATGGACATCAATGTCTGTTTTTATTGCTTAGGACATGATGAAGGGGCATGAATCACATCTAAAGTTTTGGGGCCTAAGAAACAAAATTAAGCTTCGGAGTTTTGCAGCAACAAATGGGAGAAAAAGACCAAAAATGAGACAATTTGAGTTAGGAAGATCGATTTGACAGCATGGGAAGGTAAACATTTAAATGGACTAAATTTCTTCAATAATGGTATTTTAACATGCTTTATATATTTCTATGAAGATACTGCATTTATCTGAAAATGATCCAATTTTCCCTGCACGTAATTTACCTTTAAATACAATCATTTTAAATTGACTGAAACTCCAGTAATGCAAGCAGATTTTGGTTTTTTGTTTTGTTTTTCATTGGCCTCCATTACCATGGATTGTCTTAAATTCAGGGTCGTCTTCTTCAGAAAAGGCCATTATATTTTTATAGGAAAATGTGACTGCTCTTTCAGGAAATTCTGCAGTACTGTACACTAAAGATATCCAGAAATCTGACATTCATTGCACAATTCCAGTAGCCAAAGGTTCCTGACGTTGTGAATTGAGGACAGTTTATTTGTTCAAATGTCTCCTTTTGTGCATTTGGCAATTTTGTTCTTGCTGTTCCTGGAACAATAATTTGGGTAGCTCAATCCCTCTTTTGTGGTGAACTCCTTATTTTTCAACTGCATAAAAAAAATAACTAACTGTACAAACTAAAGTAGGAGGGGAAACTGGATCTGGTACAGGTTGGGATCAACCTCTCACCTGTCCTGGTGGGCTGAAATAATATCAGAGAGCATGGTCCTCTTGCATGCCACACCCTGTTATTATGGCTTTTATTTTCTTTTTCATGCAGGTCACACAAAAGCAGTTAATCTGGCTTTTTTGCTTCCCCCATTTGGGAAAGGTGTGCCAAACCAGCAGCAAGGAAGGGAGAAATTATGTCTGATAAAGAGCCACTACGAATAGGACATTTCCCCCCCCCCCCATGCTGTGATTTGGGAGGGTAGCAAGACTTAAGACAGGCCATCTAGTGCAGTGGTTCTCAACCTTTTTAATGCCGCGACCCCAACCGGTCGTAAGTCGAGGACTAAACTGGTCGTAAGTCAAGGACTAAACCGGTCGTAAGTCGAGGACTACCCAACCGGTCGTAAGTCGAGGACTTTCCCTGCCCGGGAGTGCCACGCATGCGTGGTTCCGCCCCCTGCGCCGGCCGAGGCGTAGCTGGCAAGCGGCAGAGACGGAGCAGGCCGACCACCAGCTGGCCCAGCCCAAGGGAGGTAAGGCACCCACCGGAAAAGGGGAAAAAAATGGCGGACAAAAAAAATGGCGGACAGCCTTGCTTGGCGACCCCCATGAAATGGTCGATTGACCCCAAATGGGGTCCCGACCCACAGGTTGAGAACCACTGATCTAGTGGGTCAGGCTAGGCTCTCAGGTGGCAAGTTTCTCATCTGTCCCAGATTTTAATAAAAGGAGATTATTCTATGTAGAGTCTTAGAATGACTGTTTCACAAGGGGGGGGGAAAAACCCTTTCTTTTTTTTACTTTGGCCCAGCAGCTTTTAAAACTTAACTTTTGAACACTTGACTTTTTAGAAAAATAACTTCTTCTAAAACTTTTGAAATCAGCACAGTAATATGGTTGAAAAAGGAAGGCAGGAACAACAGTTCAGATAACTAAATAATGATATTTCCTTAACAATCCTTCGACTATATTGGTCTGGTCTAAAATTAATATGGTTTTCCCTTGTCAGCAGAAGACGTAACGTCAGACCATATGGTTCTTGACTTACAACCATCTGTTTTTCGACTGCTCAAAGTTATAACAGCACCGAGAAAAGTGACTTATGACTGGCCTTCACACTTAAGACTTAAACACTTAAGCGTAACTTGACCATTGCACAGATGAAGAAGGTAGGTTAGTTTCAATAAAGGAGAATATCTGTAGCTCAGGGTTGACATGACAGGTCCTTGGTGCTCTCTGAGCTTGCTTGTTTTCTTGCAGGCATTTCATTACCACACTAGGTATCATCCTCAGAGCTAGAAGGGAGTAGGGCAGTGATGACGAACCTTTTAGAGACCGAGTGCCCAAACTGCAACCCAAAACCCACTTACGTATCGTCGGGTGCCAGGTGGGCATGGCTCATTGGGTGGGTATGCCCAATTGGGTGGATGTGGCCAATTGGGTGGGCATGGCCCATTGGGTGGGTATGCCCAATTGGGCGGATGTGGCCCATTGGGTGGGCGTGGCTGCGGTGGTAACGGCAGACTGGGTGGGACTAAAAAGTTCAATCAATCAATTCCAACTTTGCGAGATCTTTTTTTTTTCCCCGCGAGAAGTTGAAATTGATTGATTGAATCTTTTTTTTTGTACACGGCGACGGACGCCTAAAGCAGAAAGGTTTTATAAAACCCAGCTGAAGGCCTAGGACCAGCGTGACGGCGCGCGTGCCCACAGAGAGGGCTCTGCTTGCCACCTGTGGTACACGTGCTATAGGTTCGCCACCACGGGAGTAGGGTTTCCACTGACGATACTACCTAGTTTGGGTCACGAAACGTCTGCAAGAAAACAAGCAACCTCAGAGAGCACCAAGGAACCCCTTGTAGGTTAGTTTCTCTGCTATGGAAAAATACCAGACCGTTTGGTACCACAGCTCTAACTTTTTGTTTTCAAAACAATAACTAAAACTCTTGTCAGTTAACAGAAATCAGCCAGGCAAAGAAATGACTCTGTTTGCTCTTTAACTTCATTAGCTAGTGAATTCTCAGAAGTATGATAAGCAGCAACAGCAGCTGCTTTCTCCCAAATTGTGACACAGATATCTTTCTTCCCTTCCTCGGCTGCTGTGTTGAGGATCTCTCCTTTGCTTAACTCAGCTGCTCTTTTCCTTGGCTCAAGAATGAAGGTGCCCAAGTGGCTGTGGCAGCTGAATGATAAATTAATTAAGGGGCATTTCCCAAACTGACCTCTAGAATTGTACAGACTAAGGAAAAGGAGATTTAAGATGGCCATGCCAAAATCTGACTGGGTAAATAAGAACACCCTGACACGCTGGCCGGAGTGCAAACTGAACGGACCGTTTTCTAGGCCTACCTAATTTAAGGGACCTTGGAGGTCATCTAGTTCAACCCCCTGCTCAGGCAGGAAACCCTATACCATTTCGGACAAATGGCTGTCCAGTCTCTTCTTAAAAACTTCCAGTGTTGGAGCATTCACTGCGTCTGGAGGCAGGTTGTTCCACTGGTTAGTTGTTCTCACTGTCAGGAAGTTTCTCCTTAGTTCTAGGTTGCTTCTCTCTTTGGTTAGCTTCCACCCGTTGCTTCTTGTCCTACCTTCAGGGGCTTTGGAAAATAGCTTGACTCCCTCTTCTTTGTGGCAGCCCCTGAGATATTGGAACACTGATATCATCTCCCCCCTCATCCTTCTCTTCATTAAACTAGACATACCCAATTCCAGCAGCCATTCCTTATAGTCTTTGGTCTTCTAGTCCAACCCCCTACTCAAGTAGGAAATCCTATACCATTCTGGACAAATTATTGCCCAATCTCTTCTTAAAGGTCTCCAGTGATGGAGCACCCACAACTTCTGGAGGCAGGTTGTTCCACTGATTAATTGTTCTCACCGTCAGGAAATTCCTCCTTAGTTCTAGGTTGCTTCTCTCCTTGATTAGTTTCCATCCATTGCTTTTTGTCCTACCTTCAGGCGCTTTGGAGAATAGTTTGACTCCCTCTCCTTTGTGGCAGCCCCTCAGATACTGGAATACTGCTATCATATCAACCCCTAGTCCTTCTTTTCATTAAACTAGACACAATTCTTAATTCTGCCCTCCCAGGGTCAAAGGAACATCTGCACATTACTTCTTAGGATTCTCACTGAAAAGCCTTTGAAACATTCTTAAAAGTCTGTCTGGGAGATTTATTTTCAAATC
The DNA here is from genome assembly GCF_001527695.2 of Protobothrops mucrosquamatus. Taxonomy (NCBI): domain Eukaryota; kingdom Metazoa; phylum Chordata; class Lepidosauria; order Squamata; family Viperidae; genus Protobothrops; species Protobothrops mucrosquamatus. Next base: position 614,721 of record NW_015386672.1, on the reverse strand, counting down.
TAGTTCTGGTTTGCAGCCTCACCAACACTTGGGTCTTTTTAAAAGGTAGATACCATCCTCCTGAAATGTTCTTGACTTTTGAGTCAGGGGGATGCATTGCCTCCTGCCGTTCTATTGGAAGACTACAAAATCAATCCTCCACATCCATCAGCTCAAAAGAGGCCTTGAATCATATGTTTTTTCATTGCTCTCATTCTACAGGAAATCCTGGATGATTTTCTATCTACTCTATCCTGAAAAAAATGTCCAGGCGGATACCATGAGATCAATTTCTCACTTCTCTTGTGTCTGGATCGTCCAATTCTCTGTCTTTATATGTACCATCTGACTCTGACACTTTTAGCCTGTATATATGTTCATTTTCACTAGCTTGTTTCTATAATAAAGGCTTGATTTGAAGCCAGGGTCAATATTAGATTACTTCTCCACCTCAGAATCAATCTTACTGAAATTGGGGCCGTTGCAAATATTAACTGGTCTTACAGAGCAATCTGAAAACAGAAAACATTTTGAATTAGATTCAGAGTCAGTTTACAGAGGCTACTTATCATTACAGTGATGCAAGGAAAAATGTATAGATTAAAATTCTTAGTTTTGGTCTTTCCAGAAACACAGTCATTTTAAATGACATTCATAAAGTCCTTACAAGTTCCAAGATAATTTTACAGGCACCACAGCTTAATAAAGAGAGTTAGAATTTTTTTGCAATCTCACACAATTAGGCAAGGGAATTTTTAAAAAAAACAAAGTTAAACAGGTCTCAATGCCACATCAGGGCAGTGTTCTCAGTCCTAGGGTATCATGACATTTCCAAAGAGATATGGCTAGCCAATACCTTCCAAATATAAAACTCAACAAACTCAAACTATTCTAAAGTATCTCTTGATCTGTAAAATATTTATTTGGTTGAGGAGTGTTCCGCTGAACTGTGAACATTTCAATCAGTTTAAAAAGTTCAAGAAGACTATCAATATCTTAAAAATGGAAATATAGCATATGTCATTTAACAGAATCGGAGTTTCCATCCATTGCTTCTTGTCCTGCCTTCAGGTGCTCTGGAGAATAAGTTAATCCCTTCTTCGCGGCAGCCCCTTAGATATTGGGACATTGCTGTCATGTCATTCTCCTACTTACTTTTACTTTACTAACTGTATTAAAAGCTGAATGTTTGCCCTAAGAGACAGACACTTGCTTAAAAAAAAAAAAAAAACAAATGTACAAGTCAAATGAATTTTCAGCAGTTGCAGTTCAAAAAGAATATTTCATTTATTTAATACACAAGCTGGAAACAGTTATTATTACACTCCCTATTTCAGATTATCATACCATGAGAGCACAAAGCAGATACAATCAACCCACCAAAAACAAATCGGAATTGTTTTTTTAAACTTTAAAAAAGAAGACATAAACATAATTTGGTGGAAAACCGTTCTCAACTAGTCCCATCCTCCCATTTCCTCGCCCCAAACTGGTGTCTTACCCGGAAGAAAAATAAATGGAAGGAAAACAATAATTTACCTGCTTTCTCAAACCAACAACTGCATTAAATACAAATCCAGAAATGAAATAAGGCACCTCTCTTTTGTTCGCTTTGACTTCCAATTTGCTAGTTTTTGTCACTGAGAGAGCCACAGAACGAGCAAGATCACTGTGACCCATAAAACAGAATAGAAATAAAACTGTTTCCCCAAGATGCACAAGCCCAGCTATCAAATAACAAAGCAGCTTATTAAGCCACTTCAAAATAATAATAAAATAATCTCATTACGTTGTTATTTTGTCAACACAGGAGTAACTGAGGTTTGAATCCAGCTGATTGTTTTAATTAAGTAATGGGTCATATACTACTGATGTGGCATCTCAACATGAGATCTTTGAAGTGTTCCTTTTTCATAAACATGTGTTCCTTTGCCAAGATAAGATAAGAGATGGCAAAAATCCAAATAAACACCTCTTTAAAAACAGAAAAACCCAGTAAAGCAATACAAACATCTACAATGCTTCCTGACACAGATGACCTGAGAATAATATTGAAAGATAGTTCTAACCCCCCACGAAAATACAATAAATATGGATCATGTTTGGACTGCACATTAGATGAACATCTTGCTGGGATCCACATATTAAAACAACACACTTCATCTGTGGTCAAAACCCAAATATTATATATAAAGCACAGTCCTTTATCTGAACAAAACAGTATAATTGAGAATTGCATGGGTGGATTTGATTGGCATAAATTGTAGGCGTAACAGAAATATAATTCGCATTTTTTTTAGTTCTGTCTTTCACTGTACTCTGCTACACCTGATCTTAGTATAGGTAGTCCTAGGCTTACAACGGCTTGTTTAGTGACTGTTCAAAGTTACAACGGCAGTAAAAAAATGGGACTTCTGACCGTTTTTCAAAGTTATAACCTTTGCAGCAGCATCATGATCTTCTGATCAAAATTTGGACGCTTGGCAACTGACTCATATTTATGACGGTTGTATTGTTCTGTATTTTGTATCCTGATACGGCCTAATGGCTAATCAATAATCATTATAAGAAATGTATTAATTCACAATCTACCATAAGTCAGTTTACTTGTTAGTTGCCTGAGCTCAAGCCCATAATCCTCAACACAATATATTATGCAATAAGATCCACTTGGATCAATAAAACTGGCTTTGGAACAAACAAGCTTAGCATCACATTGCACCACAGATATTCTTCTCTGGAATGTGCACTCATTCACAGTCCTCCATACCAGGATATATTTTCCATTTATGCCCCACCCGTCAATATTCGGTTTGTAATGTATTTATTTTGCATGCCAAAAACAGTTTCAGACTTTGGGGTATGTCAAGGTCTTAAAAAAACATCAACAAATGAGACAGCCATCGAATTTCTCAACAAAGTTGAAAGCAAAGAGATCCTGAGAAATAGTTACCAAACCTAGAACTGCAACTCATCTTTAAAACATGCACAGACACCCATACCAACAATTTTAAGATTTGATTAGAAATAAGCACAGCCAAGAAAGGGACAAAGCTATAGAGAGATACATTTTTTTGCACAGTTTTTGCAGTAAGTAAGCAATCCTTTGCACGCCACAGTTTCAGTACAACTGTAAAAGTTGCAACGTCCTAACTTATCACAGGTAAGATTTAATCCACACACGCATGAAATGGAAATCAGTTAAGGACACAATGTTTTCCCGATATCCTTCATGAAGCGAACTACAGGTAGACCTTGACTTACAACCCTTCATTGAGTGACTGATAAAAGTCACAAGAAGCACTGAAAAATGTGACTTATGGCCGTTTTTCACCGTTACGACCTTTGCAGGATCCCCATCATCATGTGATCAAAGTTCGGACACTTGGCCACTGCTTCATATTTATGACCGTTGCTGTGTCCCAGGGTCATATGATTCCCCTTCTGATAGGCAAAGTCAATGGGGAAGGCAGATTCACTTAACAACCGGGTTACTAACTTATCAACTGCAGTGATTCACTTAACAACTATGGCAACTATAACAACTATTTTACGGTCGTAAAATGAGGCAAAACTCACTTAAATGTCTCACTTAATGACAGAAATATTGGGCTCCATGGTGGTCGTAAGTCAAGGACTTCTTGTAATACCCAGCACGGGAGTGTTTTATCAGCTTACACACCTCCGAGTAAGGATACTGTCCAAACCAAGTCCAGGCATAGCTCAAAGGAAAAAGGTCTAGCACAGTGGTGGCGAACCTATGGCACGGGTGCCAGAGGCGGCACTCAGAGCCCTCTCTGTGGGCACGCGCGTCGTCGCCCCAGTCCTAGGCCTTCAGCTGGGTTTCATAAAACCTTTTCGCTTTAGGCCTCCGCCGCCATGTGCAAAAAAAAAAAAGTCAATTTCAACTTCTTGTGGGGAAAAAAAGATCTTGCAAAGTTGGAATTGATTGATTGAACTTTTTAGTCCCACCCAGTCTGCCGTTACCACTGCAGCCATGCCCACCCAACTGGCCACACCCAGCCAATGGGCCACACACACCCCGGCACTCGACGATTCATAAGTGCGTTTTGGGTTGCAGTTTGGGCACTCGGTCTCTAAAAGGTTCGCCATCATTGGTCTAGCATACCTGTGAACTTTAGAAGGACAGTTACCAACCATCGGTGCTTCTGTCAACAAAGACATGGGAATAAGCATGGTCTAAAAGTATCTGAGGATTTTTAACAAATCAAGTTTCCAGGAACAAAAACAACTCCAAAACAAAACACAAACCCCTCAACAAGCCATTTATCACGACTGCAAAAATGGCAGCCATCGTGCTCAATAGTGTAATACAATTAAGCCTCCCAGCCGTCCAGTGTAGGGGGTCTTCAAACGTGGCCCTTTTATGACTTGTGGGGTCCTGGAAGACTTCTCTATGCTTCAACACACTTTTCCAGAATAAAATCCAAAGCATTATACACCCAGCCCTTTCAGCCTGAGGACAAACTATCAAACAATAACCATTTTTGACAATAAAACGGCAATGCTCCATTTGTAAATGTATTTATCCTTTGCTGATAAGACACAATTGGTTACTTTGCGCAAGCTATAAATTTTACTTCGCCACCCACAATGGCTGGATTCATACAATATGCTAAGCCTAAATCAAACGCATTACAGAATTAGTGCAATGTGTGAATCGAAACATTGTCTACTGTTAACACTGGGGCTATAGTCCCGCAGAGAAAACAACAACAACATAGACTTTGCATATTACCTGATGGCCTACAAATGCTTATGCAAATATAAATTAGCGTGTTTTTAAGGTACCTCAGAACCTTATCGTTGCAAAAGACTATCATAATCATCGCCATATAATCCAGAGGCTTGCAACAGCAAAAATAAACTTCTCAAGATATGATTCAAAAAAATAACAGAGACATAATTCTGGATGTGGAGTCTGCAATCCCAGGTATACATCAAAATAAAAATACATAAAAAATAAAATAAGAGAGCAGACATGAGGAAGCAATCCCACTGAAATGGGCATAATCAAATTTAATTGATTATAACACAGGTAATCCTCAACTTACCACTATTAGTTTAGCGACCGTTCAAAGTTACAATGGCACTGAAAAAAACTTATAAGCGGTTCTCACACTTACAACACAGGACCCCCTCCATGGTCACGTGATCAAAATTCGGGCCATGTTTACACCAGCTGCAGGATCTCATAATTGCCATTTTGCACCTTGTCCAGCTGGCTTCTGACAAGCAAAGTCAATAGGGGAAGCCAACTTTGCTGAAGAAACTCTTGCTTCATTTAACAACCGCAGTGATTTGCTTAATTGTGGGGTGAAAAAAGGTCATAAAATAGGGTGTGATTCACTTAACAGCTTAGCAATGAAAATTCTGGTTCCAATTGTCGCCCTAAGTCAAGGACTACTATACGTGCAATCATAAGCAGGTTAACCAAGGTCCCACATGCTGGATGAGAAGAGATAGAGAGCAATCAATGTCAGAATCTCAAGAGTTAGAAAAACCTTCAGCTTGGCCCAGATAGCAATAGCCAACAGCACGATTTATATACCGCTTCACAGTACTTTACAACCCTCTCTAAGCAGTTTACAGAGTCAGCATATTTGCCCCCAACAATCTGGGTCCTCATTTTACTGACCTCGGAAGGATGGAAAGCTGAGTCAACCTTGAGCAGGTGAGACTCGAACTTCTGGCTGTGGGCAGAGTTAACCTGCACAGTTAGATGCAGGTAGTCTGTGACTTACAATTGAGCCCGCAATTTTTGCTGACAAGTGAAGCAATTTGTTAAATGCATTTTGCCCCATTTTTACAACCTTTGGTGCTACAGTTGTTAAGTGAATCAGTAACACCGTTGTTAAGCGAATCTGGATTCCTCATTGACTTTACTTGTAAGAAGGTCGCAAAAGGGGATCACCTGACCCCGGGACCCTACATCTGGCGTAAATATGAGTCAGTTGCCAAGCATCTGAATTCTGATCATGTGACCACGGGGATACGGCGACGGTTGCAAGTATGAAAAAACAGTCATAATAAGTCACTTTTTTCAGTGCCGTTGTAACTTTGAAGAGTCACTAAATGAACTGTTGTAAGTCAAGGACCACCCGTAGTGGGCCTTCCTTTCCTTGGACCTGTTCAAGAGGAGTCTAGAAGATAGCCCTCATTTCCGTTTGGATTCTTACAAGGAACAGGAGGTGAAACTTGGTGAACCTCTTCCAGTTCTAGACTTCTGTGAAAGAGAATGAGTAGAAACGACAGCAGGGCCTAAACACTTAGGAATCGCTCGCCCTGCCCAGCAGAGCTGAGGTTGCTTGCTGCAAACAAAACTCTCCAGCAGGTCCATGGCTAAGTGCTTCACGGATGTTAGTCACCTGACTGACTCATCCGCTCCCAGGGCAGGGCACCTGAGGACAACAACAACTTATTTAAGATTCAGTTCACTTCCGTCACCTTGTTTATTAGTTGGGGACCGAGAACAGCATCTTTTGCCACGTCCCAGATCAGATCTGAATTGTCGCCTTGAAAAAAAGTTCTTCCTTCCCCACCTTTGTAATAAGGCACGGGTCCCCAACCCCCGGGTCTGTGGACCAGTACCGGGCCGCGGCATGTCAGCAACCGGGCCGCACAAACAAGCAGAGCCCCATCCACGGGATGCAGGCAGCGCACAAAACCACGCACCCTCCGGTCTGCAGAAAAACCTCTCTCCACGGAACCGGTCCCTGGTGTCCAAAAGGTTGGGGACCTCTGTAATAAGGGATGGCCACTTTCATAAGGTTGAAAGGAGAAGCTGAGGATGGCAACCTGCGGCCTCATCGGAGAGCAGGCTGCCATCCTGTGCTTCTCCTTTCAATCTAATGAAAGTGACCATCCCTTATTATAGAGATTGGCAACTTGGGACAATCTCTAACGCTGTTTGTAGACCCCTCTGAAAACAATGGGGCTATTTCTCACAGGAAACAACCACTGAAAGGTCGATCTTAAAAGACTGAGAATAAAGGGTTAAGGAACTTGGGGGGGGGAAATAATGAAGGAGAAAGAAACTCCCCCATCCATTTAGATTCATTATCACTTTGCTCCAGAACATTGGAGGGGGGAACCTGGTCCTTACACCCAACCTTACTCTACTGAGGTCCACTTAGGCTTTTGCTGGGTCTAAGTCAGGGGTAGTCAACCTTGGCTCTTTTATGACTCGTGGACTTCAATTCCCAGAATTCCTGAGCCAGCTTAGCTGGCTCAGGAATTCTGGGAGTTGAAGTCCACGAGTCATAAAAGAGCCAAGGTTGACTACCCCTGGTCTAAGTGAATCTCTCTGTGAAAATAACTCTGACCTCCCTTATGTATCTTTTCTCAATCTGAGGCTTCCTTTTACAGGTGTGTGATGCTCTTACGCCTCTCCAAACACACGTTATTTTTCTGGCTGCAAAAGAGGGGAGAAATTGGTTCTAGCTCTCCTTGCCCCTTAGTTGGTTTTCCCCAGTCCTCAAAGTTCAGAGAGGTCTCTTCCTAGCCCTCAAAGAAGTTGGGAAGAGATGGGAAGAGTTTGCCCCTTTGTTTGGTTTCCCCATTTCACCTTCAACTTTACACCTTGTCCTCCAGCTTCTTAAAGAAGGCTATTTATCAGAACTGAACTCTGAGGATAACTTCTTCGTCCAGAGAAACCGAGGCAAAGGCAACTCATCCCACGGCATGGGTGAACTTTGCAGTTGGAACTCCTCCCCTCCCCTTCCCACTTCCTTCAGGTTTTGATCAGGGGAAAAAAAAACCCCTCACTTGGCCCTTCATGTTTAAAAAGTGACCTTGGCACCGGCCATCCTTTTCTCTCTCCTCTGATCTTCCTTCCAAGAAGACTCTAAAAAAAACAACAGCTCAATCCAAATCAACCCCCCCCTCATATAAACATTTTCTTTATTTGTGATGTGTGCAGGCCCAACTATAACAACAACCTATCCCCTTATCTTTCCTGGCCTGGAATCTGACATCCCTGTAGGCAGCAGTTGATCTCCCTCTTTGCACAAGTTTCTAAAGGTTGAGAATTCACAAACTTCCTCAAGCCCAAGAGTCAAGAAATAGTATAATTTCACAAGCTGTATTAACACCTTACAATAACCCCACTGCGCCTGCCTTCGCACGACACCCCCTTAAGCCATCCCAGCTGTTGCATTAGAATAGAATAGAATATAGAATGTAGAATAGAATAGAATAGAATAGAATATGGAATGTAGAATAGAATAGAATAGAATAGAATAGAATAGAATAGAATAGAATAGAATAGAATATGGAATGTAGAATAGAATAGAATAGAATAGACAGATTGTAGAATAGAATAGAATAGAATAGAATAGAATAGAATAGAATAGAATAGAATAGAATAGGACAGATTGTAGAATAGAAGAGAAGAGAAGAGAAGAGACAGATTGTAGAATAGAATAGAATAGAATAGAATATGGAATATAGAATAGAATAGAATAGAATAGAATATGGAATGTAGAATAGAATAGAATAGAATAGAATATGGAATGTAGAATAGAATAGAATAGACAGATTGTAGAATAGAATAGAATAGAATAGAATAGAATAGAATAGAATAGAATAGAATAGAATAGAATAGAATATGGAATGTAGAATAGAATAGAATAGAATAGAATAGAATAACAAGAGTTGTAAGGAACCTTGGAGGTCCTCTAGTCCAACCCCCTGCTCAGGCAGGAAAGCCAGTCTATACCATTTCAGACCCTTTCTCCTTGCTTCTGGATGCCCAAAACCGAAATACACCAAGGGGGTCTATCAGCTACAAATAGTTTTACTGCACTGTTAGAAAGAATTTTTTTTTCCCCCCAGCCCAAATCGTTTCAACTCACTCTTGCTTGCGCCGAAAATACCATCTCTAGCTAGCCAAGCGGCTCAGCACGGATTTAGGCGAGATCCTAATCAGCGCCGCTTGCCCAGCTCCAGACTTAGTTGCATTTATGGGGTGCAAGAGGGGGAGAGGAGCCTGGGCTTTCCCCTCCCCTCTTTTCTCCGCCCCCGCCGCCCCCCCCAAACCTTCCTTACCTCCTGCAAATGAGCGGGGTACAGGAAGGGGGGGAGGAGGAAGAAGAGTTGGGTCTAGGTTTGGGCATGCACACGTGTAGGAGGATCCGCGGCTGCAGGGGCGTCCGGGCTCGTGCATGCAAGGGGGAGGGGCGTGCGGGGGGAGGGGCGTGTTGGAAAGGGGGGGCTGTGCAAAGGAGAAAGTGAAAGGAAGTGGGAAACGGAGGTTCCCAAGGCCCTTCTTGGAACGACGGCGGGGGGCGGGGGGAGCAAGGCGAAGAGTAGCAGACCGCAAGCCAGCCAGGGGAAAAAAAAAAAAAAACCTGGCTCCACGCAGGCGCACTTCGCTCACCTGACGACGCCGACGCCGCCGCGGAGGGAGGGAGGGAAGGAGGTAGGAAGGGCTGGGGGGTCTCGCGCCGGAGAAGCCGCCGCCGCCGCCGCCGCCGCCGCTGCTTTTCCGCGTCTCCGCTCAATTCTCCGCCCCCCGCCGCGCGGCTCTTCCTTTTTCCCTTCCTGCCTCCTCCGCCCCGCCCCGCCCGAAAAAGAAAAAAGAAAAGAAGAAGCGACGCGGGCGGGCGCTGATTGGCGGGAGTCGAGCGGGCGGGCGAAAGCGGACACGTGCCGCCCCGGGAAAAGGCGGCGCCGTCGCCTCCTGGTCTCCCTCCGCTTTTTTTTTTTCCTTCTTTTTTTTTTTCCTTCCCCCCCCATCCTCCTCCGGGAATTGCAAAACGGGGGCTGGGGAGGGGAGCTTCTGGGAAGGTTCTTCTGCTTGAGCAGGGGGCTGGACTAGAAGACCTCCAAGGTCCCTTCCAGCTCTACTCTATTCTAGATTCCAGATGCCCATGCAAATGGGCTGAAGGGAAGAGGATGCCCCAAGCACGGTCGCGGGGACACTTGCAAGGGTGGGAGGGCTGTGCACGACCACCCCGCGAGGTAGGACAGGGCTGTTGAGGTCCCGCGCTTCGGATGGGTTGGGCTGCGACCGACAGCATCCCCACTGGTGTTAAAAACGATGGGAGTTGTAGTCCTATCCAGTCTGGGGAAAGGCTGAGCGTTGCAGAAGGGGGGAGAAGGAAGCTGGGATCGCACCCGTTCCCCACCGTTTAGTCGGAGCTGAAGAAGCTTCTTGGGTGAGAAGCGAAACGTCTTCAAAGAAAAACAAAGTCCAGTTGTCTCGTGGGGGGGGGGGGAAGCACCTTTGGGATCGGACCGAATAAGCCACTTCTGGCTGGGAACCGAAATTGAACAGAAAAGAGAATTAACTTATGAATCCTTGCACCACCTTGTAACCCCAGAAAGTGTTTTAGAGGCAGAGGCGGCTTCATGCACTGGATCTTACTGCAATTCCGAGGGATACCCCCACATCCTTGCTAAATGTCTATGGAGATTCTCAGTCTTCCAGGTCGTGGTGGTGCCAAAGATGCTTTTTCACGAGATAACTGGAGTTCCTTTGTTTTTGTCTGAAGACATTTGGCTTGTCACCCAAGAAGCTGAAGAAGCTACTTGGATGAGAAGCGAAACGTCTTCAAAGAACAGCAAAAAAAAAAGTCCAGTTGCCTGGTGGAAAAATGCACCTTTGGGATCTCACATCGTCGTTAAACGAGCGATGATTTATTGAGTCGGACCCGAGCGATGCACAAAGCTATTCGTCACCGTTTACACATCACAAATGGCTTGGTTCACACAATACACAGCCAGCCCAAGCGAATAATGCAGGGGTCCCCAACCTTGGCCACTTTAAGACCTGTGGACTTCAACTCCCAGAATTCCCCAGCCCGCCCGTTGGGAGAAGGGCGGGATATAAATCAAATAAAATAAATAAATAAAATAAAAATAAATGTATTTGCAGGCAGAGTTGGCCAAAGTTACGCCTTGTTTCCCAAGTTGTTTCTAGGAGTCTGCATTTGTTTACAAACCAAACATCCCAAACTCGGGTTGGCAGGTCTACAGTTAAGGCAACCGAGCACTTCAGAATATCGATGGTGTGTTTTTTGCCGCTGATATGACCTCGGTGATCAAACATTTAAGCTGCCTTCTCTGGTGATAGCACTTGCCAGAAACCTGGCAATCCTTGAGAGGTTTGTCTTTAAGCATTCGGATTTGATTCAGTTAATGAAGCCTTTTAACTCGCTGGCGGACGAGTCCTTGGATTTGATGAGACCTACTTCTGAATAGAGATGTACAGGATTACACTGTAATCCCTTGCAAATTACTAGTTGTGATTGTGGTTTAATAGTTGGCCACCTCATTGTAAACAAGGCGCTCTTTTTTTTTTTCCCCATTGGTGTTTTAAGTGTCTCAAACCACTGGGATCTCTTGAGGGAGGAGATCTGGGATCCCTCGCTTTAGACACCGTTCCACGTGTGCCTCAGCATTTCTCCCTACATGTGTTCCTCGGTTCGTAACCACAATCGAAAACCAGCCATTTGGTCGTTAAGCAAAGCAGTGGCTAAGAGAAACCGCAACTGGGCTGATGATCTTGTTTCAGCTTTGCTTTGCTTAGCAGACCTGCAAAGATTGTCCATGCAAAGACTGGTCACAAAGTGAAGAGCCGCTAAGCGAGGACTAGGTGTACGTAGAAAAAAAAAGCGGTTGGATTGCTCCAGTTTTCCGTGGTTGAGATTTTGAAGGGAACTTCTCAAGCAGAGGGCAGGCCAAACTGACTGACTTTGTGTAACGAATTGGCTCAGGCCTGGCATGACTGCTGACTTTTGTAGAAGTCATCAAACCTAAACAGTGCAGAAGAGACAGGATTCCTAGAGCATTGCTTTCGAAATTGCCCCATCTATGCAATTTTATCAGCCTGATCTCTCTCTGTGTGTGTGTGCATTCATTAGTAATAGTTGCTGCATAGGATTTTCACGTGGTTTCAGAAGGCTAGTTCACCTGCCTGCATTAACAGGAAGCAAACAGAGGCTTGCCTTTTAAAAGGAGGTGTACTGTGCATTGCACTTATTTTGTTTATTTATTTAATGTATTTATTTATCAAGGAGAGAAGCAACCTGGATTTAACGAGAAACTTCCTGACAGTGAGGACAATCAACCAGTGGAACAGCTTACCCCCAGAAATCGTGGGCGCTCCATCACTGGAGACTTTTAAGAAGAGACTAGACAATCACCTGTCTGAGATGGTGTAGGTTCTCCTGCTTAAGCGGGGGGCTGGACTAGAAGACCTCCAAGGTCCCTTCCAGCTTCTATTCTATTCTATTCTATTCTATATTAAATTTATATGCTGCCCATCTCGCTATCAAGCAACTCTTGTATTATATCCTGATTGGTTGGAGATTTTTTTTTCTTTTTCTAAATTAAATATGCATAACTTTTTTTTTAATGTTACAGTATTTTCACCACACCAAAATCAGGCCACCCAAGATCAAGGATGAGAAAATGTGTGCTGTTTAACAGGGGATAAACTTAGCTGGGTTGCTGTCGGAAGACGGAAGACATGTCTTCTTTTGGCAGAATCATCCAAGCCAAGTGCAGTTTTGGAGTTTAAAAAGAGAGAGAAAGAGAGCAAGCTTTTCTAGCATCTAAGTTAGTAAATATCTAGATCACCTGATCACAAACTTTTGTTTGAATTATCGTAACATGTTTAAATCTGGAACTAAAACTATAAATTAGCATCTGCAAATGCTAATATTTTTTTGCTACTTGCCATACATAACCAATAGCTTATAGAGGAAAGTCATAGCTTCAGCATTTTCTCAAATAATAGGATATTCAGACCAGGATCCAGATATTCAGTTACTAAAAAATTAAGTCACCTAAGTTAATAAACATCTAGATCACCTGGTCACAAATGTTTGTTTGAATTATCGTGATATGTTTTAATCTGAAACTTAATCTATAAATTAACATCTGCAAATACTAATACTTTTTGCCACTTGCCGTACTTAATCAGTAAGTTATAGGGGAAAGCCATTTTCTCAAATTCTAGGATATACAGACTACAGGATCCAGATATTCAATTACTAAAAAAACTGGAACTAACCTTCTAAATCCTTCAAAGATATTCCATCCTTTCACCAATATTTAGAGATCTATTTCAGAATTCCTTATTTGACCTTTGAGCATCTCGCAGCCCGTTCAGGTAGGGCTTGATTTAAGCATGATTTCTTAAACAAACCATCATTGGCTAAGTTCACGCAACATGTTAAACCTTTATCTCTGAAGGGGCCTTTGGTGCTCTCTGAGCTTGCTTGTTTTCTCGCAGGCGTTTCATTACCCAAACTAGGTAACTAGCACTGATGATGTTACCTACTTTGGATAATGAAACATCTGCAAGAAAACAAGCAAGCTTGGAGAGCACTAAGGACCCCCACAGTCCTCCTCCTTTTCCTCTTCCTCCTCCTCCATTCTTCAAATCCCACTCCCGTCTAGCACTGATGATGTTACCTAGTTGGGTAAGGAAACGTCTGCAAGAAAACAAGCAAGCTCAGAGAGCATCAAGGACCCCTCATACCAACTACAAATGGGCTACAAATATTCTCCCTTATTATTATTATTATTATTATTATTATTATTATTATTATTATTATTATTATTATTATTATTATTATTAATTGCATTTATATCCCGCCCTTCTCCTTTCGGACTCAGGGCGGCTGACAGATTAGATAAAAAGCTAACATAAATACATATTACACCTAATTAAAAATTTAATTAAAACGAAATATTTGAAAGTGTCCAATTAAACGTTTAACACTGTTTCACAAGCCATAACCACCGAGTTCCCACAACATACCAAGGCCCCAAGCTAGCAGTCCACCACAAGAACGTAACCTGTGTGTGAACCCTTCCTTTTTACAAAGAGAACCGCTGGTCTCTGTATGAAAAACACTCACCTTTCTGACATCAACCATTCACAAGACATGGCAGGCAGGACTTTGTAGATAAACATACAGGGAACATAGAGGAGAGGACTTAGATGGATGGAGATGTTGATCCTTAACATCACACTTGCCGAAATGTGGAAGAAAAACAAAACAAAACAAAACAAAAGAACCTAAGAGCAAACGGTACAACTGACGGCAGAAAGTGTTTGTCAGGCATCTGAGGACATCAAACCTTTAGAACGCCCCCTCTTATAACCTCGCCCCTTCTCCCTCTTCATCTTTCTACCCTCGGGACAGCTTTACGTTCTTTGCCTTCCTGATGCTGCCTTGTGAACAAATGTCCTTTTAAGCAGCAGGGCGGTGATGTCAGCAAGAGCTTTATGACTTCAATGGGTGGTCATCCTCCTCTCTTAACAAAAGCAAAGGGGAATGCTTTTTCTCTAGAAACCGTTTCCAGATGTTTGCAAGGGTGGAGGTCTATGGATCCTACCGGAGAGTATATATCAGTGGTGGCGAACCTCTGGCACGCGTGCCAGAGGTGGCACTCAGAGCCCTCTCTGTGGGCACGCGTGCCGTCACCCCAGCCCCGCCTTCCCCCGCAGTCCCCTCCTCACTAGCAGCCCCCCCGCAGGAGAGTCACCCCCGGGTGTGGCCCGCACGGAGCAGCGCAACCAAGGACATGGCAGCCAGGCAGCAGGGACAAGACTCCATCTTCATGCTCCGTCGTGCGCAGATGATGCTGCGGGGCGCGGGCGGAGGGCATGGCCGCCATGGTGCTGCTGGGTCACCTGGGCGATCTGCGGTGGGCTGTGGAGGTGGTGGGTGGCCCTGCGGGTAGGTGGGGCGGGGGGCAGGGCGGTTCTTGGGCACTTGGTCTTTAAAAGGTTCACCATCACTGGTATATATGTTACTCGGGGTTGATCCTTAATACCAGAGAGTTGGCTTCTTGGAGTTTCTTGAGCTGGGGTTGGTTTTCTGCAGGTGTTTGGTCACCAGGCTGTGTAACAACAGTGCATGCACTGGCTGTGAACAGCCAGCAAACCGCATTCCCCTGTGCACTGATATTATCATATATAGCCTGTTTAGGAAACGTCTGCAGAAAACAGTCCACCTCAGAAAGAACCCAATACAGATCCTGATTACTGCCATCATAAGGATTCGGGCTGGGTGAAGGATTGTGTTAGGTAAATAAGCACTGATGTCTGTCAGTCTCATAAGGTCCATTTTGGCATAATGCAGATACTTTATAGACCTTGTGCATAACATTTTGCTCCTGGTAATTGCAAGACATTCTAATTCTATATTTTAGGACTTTATGGCACCTTCCTGCAATTTATTGTCCTTCAGAGCTAAAGTTCACCAAGCTTGATTTGAAAAAGTGAACGCAGAGATTTATGCGTGGTTATTAACCAGTCAAATGTAGAACACAGAAATACAACTAAGAGAATTAAAAATAAGAGTAAAATCAGAAATGAAGTAGCCTAATTACCAAAAGGAGACAGAAAAGGCAACATTAATCTGTTAGGGTAGATTAATTCCAGTTGTACAAGTTTCTTCTCTGGGTCCTCGGCTTGAAATCCAGTTGTTTTTATTATCATTGTTCATCGTGCAATCAGCCAGATGTTCAGACTGGATTTGGCATTTTTGTCCACCTATCGAGTCCTTCCCAAGGACTTCTTGTCACCCTGTGGTGAGATGGGTAGCAAACAAATTTAATAACCAAATAGGCAGATGTCATTGTTTGATGATGTTACAGATATCGTCACAGGATGCAAGCTGTTTCAAGTAAAGCTGCCTTTTGCAATTGACCGATGGTGAATTTGTCAATGCCGATGGTGTTCAAGTGTGGGCCAGTTGATTTGGGATTACACCCAAGGTGCCTATTACTATTGGTGCTACCTTTGCTTTCTTTTGCCACAGTCGTTCCATTTCTATTTGCAGGTCTTTATAGGTTGTTATCTTTTCCATTTATTATTACATTACACCTGCATCAGCAGCCTGGCTAGTATAATTTGAATATTTTTATATTCTGGGTGGGTTCTCTGATAACTCAGATATGACCTTAGTACATACCCTTATAGCTAGACATTTGCACTTAGAATAGGCACACAATAGTGACTTCATGCATACACACCCATTACAGGCTGTTGATTTCATAGCTGGCAATATGCCAGCTTT
Source organism: Protobothrops mucrosquamatus (assembly GCF_001527695.2). NCBI lineage: Eukaryota > Metazoa > Chordata > Lepidosauria > Squamata > Viperidae > Protobothrops > Protobothrops mucrosquamatus. The sequence goes on along the minus strand of NW_015386672.1, from coordinate 598,678 downwards.
CCTAAGAGACCCAACTGTTTGTTATTGGAAGCTAAGATAGACTATATTTAAGGAGATGGTTACACAATAAAGCCTACCAAACAGAGGTCTGAAACGTACAAGGGCATCAAGTTCTTTGGAGGCTCTACTGCTCTGGCATTATGTCATAAAATGGGTCCTGTGAGAAGCAGTTTCCGTGGGTGCTTTTAGACAGCAAGCCTTTTGGTCACCCAGCTCTTCCAATTCTGCTTGAGAGCATGGCTGGATTGATGGGATTTGACTGCTTGCAGATCTCCCAAGCCTACAGAGAAACAACAGCTGATTGGGAGTCTGTTCCTCCTAGTAAACAGCTGAGCATGGAAAACTCTTCATTGAATCATCACCATTCGTTGGTTCATGTCTGATGGACCCTCCACCCGGTCACCATCACCCCTCCCCATAGCATGCCTAAACTTTTCTTTTTCTCCTTTGAATGAGCAGGTACACACAGTGGTGGGATTCAAATATGTGAACAACCGGTTCTCTGCGTGGATGCCACTTCCGGAAGTCCATTCTGGGCCTTGGGCAACCAAAAATTAGCTACCGGTTCTGCCGAAGTGGTGCGAACTGGCTGAATCCCACCACCGCGTACACACACTCATAAAATGAGTTCCAGATATCTCTGCTGAACATTTGGTTTGCTACCAAGCCTGAAAAAAGACATTTTCTCTAAAGAAGGACATTGTAAAACGCCCCAAAGATAGGATCTCATCTTCTTCCTTAAAAGAAAAAAAGCCAACAAAGCATCCATCTGTGAAGGAAGAATTGGTTTCTGGCCACTACCGAAGCTATTGGAAAAGACACGATGTCCACAAGATGCTTGCGTGGCTCAAAGTGAATTGAAAAACAGGTGATCCACCCACTCTCCTAAAAAAAAAATGCAAAGAGAGCCATCCCGGCTAGTCACTTCAGGATCCGTGAAATGTGGGAGGTGTGAATAAGTTGTAAGCCCTGATCTTGCTTAAGTTGCCCGAGGGTGAGTCAGCGTACCTTCGCCACACTGTCATCCATAGAGTGTTGTTGATCCCTAGTGGTGTCATAACACTGTTGGGAAACCGAGAAGGAAGTATATTGTACATCAGTTGTTGGTGTTGCATTGTGATGATGCACTGTTACTCTAATAAGGAGTAGGACATTCAGAGGGCCGAGTTCATCTTCTGCCCCAGTTCAAGGATCCAGACTGACCCAGAGAAGGTCTTCTGAATCTATAGGACAGGCACTGCAACAGTGAAAACACAGTTCGGTGATGGGGACTGCAGCCAAGAAATTAAAAGACGCTTGCTCCTGGGTAGGAAAGCTATGGCAAATCTAGACAGTGTACTAAAAAGCAGAGACATCACCCTGCCAACAAAAGTGCGTATAGTCAAGGCCGTGGTTTTCCCAGTTGCAATGCATGGCTGTGAAAGCTGGACCATAAGAAAAGCTGAGCGCCAAAGAATGGAGGCCTTTGAACTATGATGCTGGAGAAGACTCCTGCGAGTTCCCTGGACTGCAAGGCGATCAAACCGGTCAGTCCTAGAAGAGATCAACCCTGACTGCTCTTTAGAAGGCCAGATCCTGAAGTGGAAACTCAAGTACTTTGGCCACCTAATGAGATGGAAGGACTCACTGGAGAAGAGTCTGATGCCGAGAAAGATTGAGGGCAAAAGAAGAAGGGGATGAAAGAGAATGAGGTGGCTGGATGGAGTCACTGAAGCAGGAGGCGTGAGCTTAAATGGACTCCAGAAGATGGTAGAGGGCAGGAAGACCTGGAGGAACGTTGTCCATGGGGTCGCCGTGGGTTGGACACGACTTCGCAATTAACAACAACAACAAATGATATGGTTTAATAGACCAGACCCAAAGTATACCCTCCCTTTCAGATCTGGTGGTCAATGCAAATTAATAAATATTTCTAACTAAATAAGGGACCCTAAAGGACCATTAAGTTGAGAGCTTAGAGTTATTAACTGCCTTTCCAACTGCCTTCAGGTTTAGTAAAGTACCTTTAAGGTTTACCAAGTACAACCAGCCATTGCACAGAGGTGTAATATTGTGGTGCTGTCTTTTTTTGTTTTGTTGTTTTTTTGGTTGGGAACATAACTACTGTCTTATTATAGAATATTGTGCAGCTTGACCAGAGGTTTAAACATCATAACCTTCATTCAGTAAACACTAGTTAAACAAACTATGTTTCGACACATTGGCGGAACTCAGCCTGTTGGGTTCTCTGCTTGCTGATTTCATCTCTCCAAAATCAACAGCTTTTTTGTGAAATGCTTGTCTGAATGGAAGACGAGACTCGGCATACCCAGCTTGCTTCACTGTTACATGAGAATCCCAGTATAGAATCCGTTTTAAATGGCAATTGCTTCTTCTTTTAAAAAAAGTGGAATCCAGATAGGCTCATTAAGGCAAAATGCTCGGTGCACGAGACTCTGAAGAGTTAGCGACGCGGTGTCCATTAACGTTGCCAGAATATCAGTGGTGGGATTCAGCCGGTTTGCACCAGTTTGGCAGAACCGGTAGCTAATTTTTTTGTTGCCCAGGCCCAGAACGGACTTCCGGAAGCAACATCCACACAGAGAACCGGTTGTTCACCTATTTGAATCTCAACACTGCAGAATATATGTCGCTAAATGCAGATCTTGATAGAATGCTTCATTCCTGATTCCCCTTAACGGCAGCTTTAATCTATACTAAAGCAATGCAGTTACAATGAATCCACCGTTTCGTAATCTTCATGGCCGCTGAATGTAAGCCATCTCTGCTCTCTCTGTAACTTCTTCTTCTTCTTCTGCCATATCCGTTATCGGACGTTGGCGATCATGTTGGAGATCCTGTTTTTATCAATAGCCGCACAAAAAAGTGCTGCTGAGTTTTGTCCAAACCAGGACCTTAGATTTTGAAGCCACGATGTTCTTCTTCTGCCTGGACCTCGTTTGCCTTCAATCTTTCCCTGGAGGATTAAATGGAGTAGGCCGTGTTTTTCTGGGTGTCGCATCACATGTCCGAAATATTCTAATTTTCGTTTTTTAATTGTTTTGATGATTTCCCTTGGCTTTCCCAGGCGGCTTATCACCTCCTCATTTCTGATCTTGTCAACCCAGCTTCTACGTAACAGCCGCCTGTAAATCCACATTTCAAATGTTTCTAGTCTCTTCAGGTGGCCTTCTGTCAGAGACCAACTCTCTACTCCATAGAGCAGGATAGAAAAAATATAGCATCTCTGTAACTGGTGACTCTCATGTGAACTGAAGGGATTCGGGGGGGGGGGCTGGAGATAGCCCTTCTGGGTGATAAATCAGTTTGTACTGTGAGTTGCTTACCTTGTTTCTTAAGCACTAATAAAACATATGGCAAGACCTCCGTGGCTTGCAAAACTGTGTTTGCTTTCTCCTTAAATTTGGGTTCATCACCCCGTCCTACCCTGTTTTTAAAAATGACATTTGTTACTCTTAGAGGAGATCTTTCTTTGTGGCCTGAAAATCTGTCATTTGCTGCTAGGTGGCAGTCTCCTGCAGCATAACCAGGACAGGGCTGCCAAAATTCCTATTTGCTTGAAATATGTATCAGATATACTGTATATTCTATGAATGCAACAGCAGCTTTGATCCTCCAAAGCCAAGCAGATGAACGCTGCACATATTTAAGTAATTACAGATGCTTTCCCCCATGTCATTATTATGGTAAGCGTATGCTTGAACCAAAATTTAATCACAAATGCAGCATTCAACGACCTGGTTTTGCTTAATTGGGGTTTGTAGACTAAAGCACAACTGGGTTCATATTAAGCTGCAAACTGTGCCATGTAGCTGAAAATGCACAATATTCAATAATGAGACAGTAATTATGTTCCCCACCAAAAAACAACAAAACAAAAAAAGGCAGCACCACAATATTACACCTCTGTGCAACGACCGATTGTACTTTATAAACCTTAAAGGTACTTTACTAAACCTGAAGGCAGTTGGAAAGCTAGAGCGTAACTGGAAAGGCAGTTAATAACTCTCAGCTCTGAACTTAATGGTCCTTTAGCGTCCTTTATTTAGTTAGAAATATTTATGACTTTGCGTTTACTCTAAACTGAGCAATCCCCTGGACTTATGATGCAATAGCACTTAGGACTTATATACAGCTTCAAAGTCCTTTACCAGCCCTCTCTAAGCAGTTTACGGAGTCAGCATATTGCCCACAACAATCTGGGTCCTCATTTTACCCACCTCAGAAGGGTGGAAGGCTGAGTCAACCTTGAGCCGGTCAGGATCAAACTCCTGGCAGTGGACAGAGTTAATCTGCAATAGTGCATTCTAACCACTGCACAACCATGCTCTTAGATAGTGACTTATAACTAAGTGACAATAGCACTTGGACATATATACAGCTTCAAAGTCCTTTACAGCCCACTCTAAGCAGTTTACAGAGTCAGCCTATTGTCCCCAACAATCTGGGTCCTCATTTTACCGACCTCAGAAGGATGGAAGGCTGAGTCAACCTGGAGCTCTGCCAGGATCGAACTCCAGGCTGTGAGCAGAGTTAGCCTGCAGTAACAATAGCATTAGACTTATATACCATTTCACAGTGCTTTACAGCCCTCTCTAAGCGGTTTACAGAGTCAGCCTATTGCCCCCCCAGGAATCTGGGTCCTCATTTTACCGACCTCGGAAGGATGGAAGGCTGAGTCAACCTGGAGCCCTGCCAGGATCGAACTCCAGGCTGTGAGCAGAGTTAGCCTGCAGTAACAATAGCATTAGACTTATATACCATTTCACAGTCCTTCACAGCCCTCTCTAAGCGGTTTACAGAGTCAGCCTATTGCCCCCCCCAGGAATATGGCTCCTCATTTTACCGACCTCGGAAGGATGGAAGGCTGAGTCAACCTGGAGCCCTGCCAGGATCGAACTCCAGGCTGTGGGCAGAGTTAGTTTGCAATGCTGCATTCTAACCACTGCATCACCAGGGCTCTTGCAACCTCCTACATTACTGAGATCGCTATCTGGGTAACATCATAACCCTCTCTGAACACGGCCCTTGGGCTTTGTGCCCTCTGTAATGGTTTTCTTAAATTTTTGTGGGTTGGGAGGAGGGCTTAATTCTTAATTTTGTGGGTTGGGAGGAGCAGCAGCTTATTGATTCAGTCGATACAAGGGCTTCAATTAGATCATTTCAGCAAAGAGAGGGATGGGGATCTAAGTTTTAATCAGCAGTAGGGGCTGCTTACGGAACAGCAGATATGAAATGGGAAGATTGGGAAATTCCAACTTCTTGTTATTTCAGCTTTTTTTTTTTCCAGCACAGGATGCAACCCACTTATCTAATGAATGCAGAACCATTGTCATAAATTTATTTCTATTACCTCTGTGACAAGCTGGGACTTCCCCGATGGCAATAAATCATCACATTATATGTACTAGGAAGGGTGTTTTGGTTTGGTTGTGTCAAAATGAGAAAGAACAAAAAGTTCCACTGCCTCTTGGGCAAAAGATAAAAGATGCTGGATAGGATTTAAAGGGGCAACCCTTTATATAAGTGCACATCTATTCATTTTTCACAAAGACAGATGTGCATTGTTTTTGGGGCCTTAGCCCAACTTGGTTCCAAGGAGCTCCAAGCAAAGAAGAAGTAAAAAGGGGATAGGAAAGAGGGCTACTGGTATCTAGAACAGAGGTCCCCAACCTTTGGGACACCAGGGACTGGTTCCATGGAGAAAGGTTTTTCCACAGACCAGAGAGTGCGTGGTTTTGTATGCTGCCTGCATCCCAAAGATGGGGCTTTGCTTCTTTGTGCGGACCGGTTGCTGGCATGCCGCAGCCTGGTACCGGTCCACGGACCGGGGGTTGGGGACTGCTGATCTAAAATGATTGCTAGATATCAGCCGAGAGATATGGACATCTTGGCTACCATCTGGTGGATGCCTGGTTTTTTCCAGTCCAAATACGGAAGCCCTAATTGGAAAAAAGAGCACAGGAGGAAACAAAAAAAACTAGCAGAGTATAGAGGAAGTACCAATAGAAAGTAATATTTGTAGCTCAGGTTGAATTGAGGAGCCCTTGGTGCTCTCTCTGAGCATGGCTGTTTTCTTGCAGACATTTCATCACCCGACTAGGTACCATCATCAGTGCTAGAAGTCTAGTTTAATGAAGAGAAGGACGAGGGGGGACATGATAGCAGTGTTCCAATATCTCAGGGGTTGCCATAAAGAAGAGGGAGTCAAGCTATTTTCCAAGGCACCTGGAGGCAGGACAAGAAGCAATGGGTGGAAACTAATCAAGGAGAGAAGCAATCTAGAACTAAGGAGAAACTTCCTGACAATTAAAACAATTAACCAGTGGAACAACCTGCCTCCAGAAGCGGTGAATGCCCCAACACTGGAAGTTTTTAAGAAGAGACTGGACAGCCATTTGTCCGAAATGGTATAGGGTTTCCTGCTTGAGCAGGGGGTTGGACTAGATGACCTTCAAGGTCCCTTCCAACTTTACTATTATTATTATTAAATGTGCTCTCTGTTTATCTACTCGTGGCTTGCCCTGTCAATGTTGATGGGAGAGTTCTTGGTCGTTCCTAGATTAGGCTGTTGTTTATTGTTTGACTGTTTGTCTGAGTTGGTATTCCATGATTTCGGGAACTACCCATTTCCCATTCTTAAATAACTATCATACAGCTATGTACTGAGTAATAGCAATAATTACCAGAACCACGTATGCTCTCCGTCGTGTTTGGCAGAGAAAGATCCCTGTCCCAAGGAAATTAAAATCTTGACATACAAGAAACAAAAAAAACAGAGAAACAAGAGTGTGGATTGCCATGTTCCAAGTATGTTAGTGAAATGTCTAAATATTATCCCACACATGCTACTGTACCAGCATAAGCTTCCTGGAGTTGGTAACCTTAAACCAGATTTTATTTTATGTTTTATTTGATATAGGAGGGTTACAACACTTCCTCTAAGTGCATTTGGAGAATAAATCATGTTAGAAGGCTCAGCTACACAGCTGCTGTATTTTTCCCCTCCCTCAGATCACAAACTTTCACTTCCTAATCACATGTGCTATGTTGATTTACATATGGATATTTTACACGTACAGTGATGGCTATTGACAAGGTTTTGAAAAAGGAAAATTCCACCCTTGGATGGAAAAAGCTGAAGTCTTTTCGTGAATTATCCAGCAACGGACCACACATTCTCGAGAGCACTGCGAAGAACCAAGTCCTTCTTCCTTCTTCTCTGCAGTTGTTGTTTTTTTTTTTCAAATGGAAAGCTACAATTTCCTTTATGTGAACACCTTGGTGCAAGATTACTTGAAATACATTTGCCAAGAGGCTCAACTTGCAGCAGCCCCGAACAGAGTTGCTGAAGTCCTACGTAAAGCTGGATCTTCTGCTCAGAAAGAAGTTGAAAGCAACCTGAGACCTTACGTGGACTCACTGGAGATTCATTCTGTAGAGGAAGCCAATGACATTTTCAATCAAGTGATGGAAAACGAATTTGCGGATGGGACCATTAACTGGGGACGCATTCTGACGATATTCCTGTTTGGCGGAATCCTGGCCAAAAAACTGCAAGGGCCCTTGGCCAAAGAAAACCTGAGACAGATCTCTTATTTCATCACAGACTATATCATGGGCACCAAAGGAAAGTGGATCAGCGACAATGGAGGATGGGTAAGTCCTCAGCCCGAGTTTGTCTTTTTGTTGTTCAAGTTGCTAAGTTGTGTCTGACTCTTCGTGACCCCATGGATCACAGCATGCCAGCCCCCTGTCCTTCACTGTCTCTCTGACTCTGCCCAAACTCAAGTCCATTGTGTCAATGACACTAACTAACATCTCATCCTCTCCAGCCCCTTCTCCTTTGGACTTCAACGTTTGGCCTTTTAGCTTCACTAATCTTTCATGCAGAACGCGAGACCAAAAGCTCACAGGAATGGATATTAATTTAACACAATCATAACTGCGTAAAGCATACCGGTGCGTCTTTTATTAATTTAACAACACTGAATTTTTCCACTGATCTCACAGTGTCTAGGGTACTGCATTGTTTGCTTAAACATTACCTTATAACAGCAGTCTTGTATACTGTGTCCATAAATAAACTCGGGATAAATATAAAGACATCTGTAAATCTACTCGCATATTAAAATGGAAAACTCACATTAGTGACTAGGGGTTTGAATGAATATTCTAGTAAATCTTGTCTTATCAAGTACAACTCGACAGCACAAGCCAATAGAGTACGGTCTAAAATGCAACCCCAGAGAGTTCAAAGAGTTTATTTCTATGCAATATGGGTAAGATTATTCCTAAAGATCAGAAAAATTCAATAGTGTGGTAATAATACTGTGCAGCTCATTGGAATTTTGTTTCTGAATGGGTAATTGGCATTTATTAAAATTCTCTCTCTCTGTGTGTGTATATGTGTATGTGTATGTGTATGTGTATGTGTATGTGTGTGTATGTCTATCTATCTATCTATCTATCTATCTATCTATCTATCTATCTATCTATCTATCTATCTACCTACCTACCTACCTACCTATCAATACACACACACAAACATACATATATAAATTTCTTTTAAATAGAATCTTCCAGGCACCTAATAGGCAACAAGTTATATATTAAATAAAACTCTGGCTTGTCTAAATTGAGGTTTTATGTTTGCTAATTATTTGCTTTGAAACACAGCAAAAGAAACTTTCCATAGCAGAAGAAAAAAAACACACAGTAGCATATTCTTCTTCCTCAAGGGAACAGGAACTTGCAAAATGCCTGGTTTGTTTGTTTTTTGTGTTCCCATGAAACATGGCAAAGGGTACAACATGGGCAAAGTACAGTGCAATCCTGAAAATGTTGATTCTCAATTAACAGCAGCCTTGCTGGGATCTTTCAGACAGGACTCTCTCTGTCCCGTCATTTCAAGGACACACTGTAGTCAAGGAAAAGAAAAAATGATCCTGCATTTTAAAAAAAGCAGAATTCCCCAAAAGTGAATCAAACAGAAACAGACCTCTCGCTGTATTCTCTGCGAATCTAAAATGGCCTTTTTACTTTGATGTTTGGGGAAAACCCCTAATCTGTCTTTCAGGGAATTGTAAAAATTCTCCATTCCTGTGTATGACTGTTCCCCTATTAATCTTGATCTGTACTGAGGTGTCTGAGTGGGTGTATATGAGAGCGACATTTACATCTAAAGTATACTGTGCTTTTCCCTTGGAGTTTCCATTCAATTTCTACCAAATAGAAGAAGCAACGCATGAAAATTAATCAAGGAGAGAAGCAACCTAGAACTAAGGAGAATTTTCCTAACAGTGAGAACAATTAACCAGTGGAAGGGCTTGCTTTCAGAAGTTGTGGGTGCTCCATCACTGGAGGCTTCTAAGAAGAGACTGGACAGCCACTTGTCTGAAATGGTATAGCGACTTCTGCTTGAGTAAGGGGTTGGACTAGAAGACCTCCAAGGTCCCTTCCAACTCTGTTATTCTATGTTCTATGAACACAGGCAGCTGCCTTTTTCTGATTCTTCCAGCAGCTTCCGTGACGCTCTCAGATTCTTCTTGCTGGAATAAAAATCTTGGAATTATCTGTGATTTTTTAAAAATTGCAAGCTTGGGGTTTTTTTTCTCTTTTCTTTAAGTCTGTTCAAAAACTTCCTTCCACTCTTGAGGGCACTGTAATACCGCCAAATCCACTAGACGGCAGCAATAAGTCTCCAAAATCAAAATAAAACACTGCCATGTTTAAAAAATGACATAATTAACACGTAAGGAAAAGTGACTTGAACTCTTGTCAAAAGAGATCTCATCAGATCTGGCTCATTTTTTTTTTACTGTTCGTATGAAATATTTAAAGTTGTTATTGTCCCAGGAAGGTCGGCCCCAGCACCATACTAGAAGACATAAGATGCTTAGCAAGGAGATCCAAGCCACAACAGCTGGGTTCACACAAACACTAGGAGAAGGCCGAACACGGCTTTATACACTACGAACACCCCTTCAGATCTCAACAACCATGTCATTATTTACTTATGTATATCCTGCCTTTATTTTTTGTACAAGTAACTCAAGGCAGATAGAGGGACTGGCTCAAAGTCATCCAGCTGGCTTTCCTGCCTAAGGTGGGACTAAAACTCATGGTCTTCTATGATTGGCTCAAAGTCACCCAGCTGATTTTTATGCCTGGCTAGAATTTGCTAACTCCTGGTTTCTGGCCAGGTGCCTTAATAATAATAATAATAATAATGATAATAATAATAATAATAATAATAATAATAATAATAACAACAACAACAACAACAACAACAACAATAATAATAATAATAATAGTTAGTTACATTTAATAATAATAAAATGTAATAGTAGTAGTAGTAGTTATAATAATAGTAGTAGTAGTAGTAAAGTTGGAAGGGATCTTGGAGGTCATCTAGTCCAACCCCCTGCTCAGGCAGGAAACCCTATACCATTTCAGACAAATGGCTGTCCAGTCTCTTCTTAAAAACTTCCAGTGTTGAAGCATTCACCGCTTCTGGAGGCAGGTTGTTCCACTGGTTAATTGTTCTAACTGTCAGGAAGTTTTTCCTTAGTTCTAGGTTGCTTCTCTCCTTGATCAGTTTCCACCCATTGCTTCTTGTCCTGCCTTCAGGCGCTTTGGAGAGCAGCTTGACTCCCTCTTCTTTGGGGCAGCCCCTGAGATATTGAAACACTGCTATCATGTCCCCCCTCGTCCTTCTCTTCGTTAAACTAGACATACCCAATTCCAGCAACCGTTCCTTATATGCTTTAGCCTCCAGTCCCCTAATCATCTTTGTTGCTTTTCTCTGTACTCTTTCTAGAGTCTCGGCATCTTTTTTACATCGTGGTGACCAAAACTGGATGCAGTATTCCAAGTGTGGCCTTACCAAGGCCTTGTAAAGTGGTATTAACACTTCACGTGATCTTGATTCTATCCCTCTGTTAATGCAGCCCAGCACTGTGTTGGCCCATTAGACAAAACTGGTTCTCATCATCCTTTTCTCTTTGTTTGACAGGACAACGGCTTTATTACCAAATTTGAGGATAAAAGCTCCTGGATATCCTTGTCCACTTTGAAGACAAAGCTCTTGGCTGTTTTTTCCCTCTTCAATCAATATCACTCATAAACCTGGTCAATGCTTTCTTGAGGATGTTACCCTGGGATGACTTCCAGAAACATTTCCTCTTAGCTGCAAAAGACTGAGAATGTTTATTGAGCTCAAGTGGGAAGAGGGGGGGGGGGAGAGAATACTATATTTCAAACTTTATTTATATGTTATTTATAATATATATTTTCCCTTCTGTGGAAATGCGTGCAGATGTTAGTGTGCAATAAAACAAATCTTTTAGCAACTCAACATAGACATTACTTCTATCTTGTCAAGGATGATGCTCAAGATTTCTGAGAATGGTGGGGCTACCGTAGGTAATACAAGCTATGATACTAGCCATCTCTAAGCAGCATGGAGCTGTGTTATGTTGGTGTGTTACACAAAAGTAGCCAGAGAGGGGTCCTTCTTTCCTGCAAACTGGCTAGCTGCTTCGTTGACGGACTCTTGGGTTAGGAAATCTAAGCCAAACTCAGTCCCAGAAGCTGTCTGGATAAGAAAATAAGATAAGATAAGATAACCTTTTATTGTCATTTTTTTACTGTGGGCACAACGGCACACATCAAAAATGAAATTTAGTTGCCCGCTCTCAAAGTGAAACACATACATGACACAAACCTAAACATACTATGAACAACATATGTATAGACCCACATCCCTACATATACGTAGCAAATAAATATTAAATACTGTCCATCTTGAATATATAACGGAAGGAGGAGGCTTGAGAGTTCACAAGGTTAATGCTGTATGGAATGAAACTCTGGCTGAATCTGGATGTTCTGCTACGGATACCACGAAGCCCCCTCCTCCCAGAAGGGAACAAGGAAAACAGGTTGTGAAGAGGATGTGTAGTGTCCCAGAGTAGACCAGCTGCATTCAACCACAGCTCCTCCAATCTTCACTGTGTGGACTACAGGCATTATATTCCTTAATTGTAGCCAACCTTACCACTAAACATTGCTTGGGTCCACATATGCTTGGCTATTGTTTGCTTAATTATGAATATATAATCTTGAATTATGAGATTAAATCATAACACGGTGATAATTTCTTCAGGAAATAGGGATACAGAATACAGCAGAACTGATCTTACAGAGCTAGAAGTTAGGGCCGAGTGTAGTCCTGGAGCCTCTTTTGACCATCTTCCAGGATATCGTGCAAAACTCTTCATTCTAAGCATGGAACATTCTGTATTTTTCTCTGAATGGGACACTCTGGCCATTCCTGAAAAGTCTATAAAGTAAATCTCCCAGAATAGCAAATTGGTTGCCATGTTCCAGATGGGAATGAACAGTCGGATCCGTGAGCAACTGGATCACCCTGTTCCAGAGGGAAAATGGAATGTTTTGGGAGGAAATAGTGTGTTCCATGCCACAAAGTTTGCACCTCGTTGTCCAACTTTTTTTCTCTCACAATCATTTTATCTACCACCATCCCAACACCCGCCAAAATCTTACATATAACCTCCAGCTGTGAAAAGGTGGACCACCCTATAAACTATACAACCTACAAAGGATGGGTGCACACAATACACTAAGCTAAATCAATTAAAAACAATCTACAAAAAGCAGCACCCTCGTACAAATTAAGTTTAATTTAATGAAGAGAAGAATTAGGGGTGACATGGTAGCAGTGTTCCAATATTTGNTTATTATTATTATTATTATTATTATTATTATTATTATTATTATTATTATTATTATTATTATTATTAAAGTGGCATCGCCCATCATCACCCGCCATCGGCTAGAAAGGGAGTTTGTGGTCTCAACAGGTGGGCGGTCATCCCCAAAGAACTTGCAGCGAGCTGCCCCCCACCCATAATGAAAGCTGCAGAAGTGGGATGCACAAACCGAACCGGGCGCAGGACAGTTGCTGCAAGGAATTGCATCACCTTTGAAACCGCGTCTTTTATTCCTTTCCGTTTTATCAACCACATTCAGAACTGCCAGCGTGCTCCCTTGCACCCTGGCACATATCTGGCAGAGGCTTGTCTAAAACAAAAAAAGGGTGGGGGGAAATCGATACATGTCGGCTTAATAAATAATCCTTTAAAGAAAAACAACCCACGCAACTCACTCACACGTTACAAATCAATGATCGCTCGTCTTTGGACTTTGGGGCCGTCACTTTGCTTTGGCACCTCTCCAGGTCAAGGGAAGCGAGCGGCCGCTTTTCCTGGTCAGGGACCTCGGGAAAGACCCCTCCCAGGGCTCCGCTCAGTCCTTCCTCCGGATCCGAGGCGCCTCCCCTAGGTCGGCAGAAGCGGCGGCGGCTGCTCTGGCAGTCCCATGGAGAGCCCGGAGGAGGGAGGAGTCGCTGCAAGCCCGGCCGACATGGCTGCCCTAAACGCGGCCAAGCGCGCTTTGCGCGCGGAGCTGAAGCGCCGCCTGAAAGAACTGAGCCAAGCCGAGAAGCTGCGCCAGTCGCGCCTGCTGGCCGGCAAGGTGGGTGGGCAAGGGGCTCGGTGGGAGAACGGATGCTGGCTTTCTCCGGACGGAGCCACCCTCTCCTTTCCAGTGGCCTTGCCGCCCAGCCCGCAGAACGCGAGAAAGTCCCCGGCGCTGTCCCGCGGACCTCTCCAAGCGCGCTCTTGGGGAAAACCGTGCGCCCACGCGCGCGCCTCGAAGCGGTGCCCAAAGAACTTCGCAGAGCCGGGGATTTCCTCCCCCCTTCCCGACTGAGAATCCTCTCCCTCCCCCCGCCCCCATAACGTCACTAGGGCCTGGCCTTCCGAGGGAGGGAAGGAGGGGATTTGGAAAAGGGCAGCGGGTGGGCGCACAGGGGACTTGGCAACGGTGGAAGGCAGCCGGCGCTGCGCTCGCGGGTCTGGGGAGGTGGGGGACGGACTGAAGCCTTTCTGCCTTCCTCTCCCGGAGCGGATATACAGTATTCAGGGCGAAGACCTGGTCAGAATTGCCAGCTCCGCCTCTGGACCGTAAGAGTAGGCTTGGAGCCAAAGTGCTTCGCGCTGAAGGGAAAGAGGGAAGCTGAAACGGGCTTGAGAAGTCACGGACTGGAAGTGGGTCACCTGAGGTGGTGTCCCCAACGCCCACTGCGCTCGCCTTGAGCAAACCACAATCTGGCTTTGAGAAGTGAAAGGAATCCAGCCTGTGCTGTCACTGTCTGCATTTTGGTGTGTGTATGTGTGTGTGTGTGTGTGTGTGTCACTGCGTTTTGGTGTGTGTGTGTGTGTGTGTGTAAGAAACATAGCCCTGAGTGACTCAAGGGTCTTTGGGGCCCTAACAGATGAAAACCAAAGGTGATAACGGGTCCATAGCCTAAATCAGTGGTGTCGAACCTATGGCAAGGGTGCCAGAGGCGGCACTCAGCGCCATCTCTGTGGGCACACGCACCGTCGCCCCAGTCCTAGGCCTTCAGCTGGGTTTTATAAAACCTTTTCGCTTTAGGCCTCCAACGCCCTGTGCAAAAAAAAAAAAAAAAAAAAGGTTCAATCAGTCAATTTCAACTTCTCGCGGGGAAAAAAAAAAGATCTTGCAAAGTTGGAATTGATTGTTTGAACTTTTTAGTCCCACCCAGTCTGCCGTTACCACCGCAGCCACGCCCACCCAATGGGCCACGCCCACCCAATGGGCCACATCCACCCAGCACTCAACGATGCATAAGTGGGTTTGGGGTTGCAGTTTGGGCACTCAGTCTCTAAAAGGTTCGCCATCACTGGCCTAAATTAATAATAATAATAATAAAGTTGGAAGGGACCTTGGAGGTCATCGAGTCCAACCCCCTGCTCAGCATGAGGACTGATTGAGGGAGCTAGGTGTATTTAGCCAATTGAAGAGACGGGTTAGGGGAGACATGAGAACTGCCTTCCAGTATTTGAAGGGCTGTCACAGAGGAGATTGACTCATTCTCCAAAGCACCAGAGGGCAGGACAAGAAATACTAAGGGGTGGTAGATCATTAAACAGAGAAGCAAGCTAGAACTAAGGAGAAATTTCCTGACAGTGAGAAGAATTATTCAGTGGCACAGTTTGCCTCCAGGAGATCTGGGTGTTCCATCAGGGGAAGTTTTCAAAAATGGGCTGGACCACATTTAACTGGAGTGGTACAAAGTCTTCTGCCTTGGACTAGACTAGAGTTGGACTAGAAGTGCTTCTTTCCAGTGCTATGATTCTATAATTCTGTGCACGGCTGAATTCAAGTTGATTTCAAACTTGCCATACAATTAGTTTCATCTGAGAAGTGATGCTAAGGGAAAATTCATCCTTCATTCTGAAAATGAAAATCTGGGAATTTCTTTGTTTTCATTGAGAAACTAACTAAGGGGATATGAAATTGAGAAGCTTCAGCTTTCCGATAAGACTACCGGTAGATGTGAAATTGACCAAAGTAGGCAAATGCCAAGCAGATCATGCTAGTAGGAAGAGCCAATTCATCCAACCTATGTTTCTGGCAAGGAATCACAGGTCAGAAAATTTTGTTCTGCTTCAATCAGCAACAGCAATTGTGGGAATGAAGGAGCAATAATCTGAAGGATATTCAATTTCCTACCATGTCAGTGGTTGGATAATTTTCCAGGATATTTTAATCTATTTTATCATGATGATTGATAGCTCTACTGTACATATAAACACCTTTTGGGCATATTGCAGTGCACTTGGAAGTAGTATGCATTATAAGAAATTTTATGAACTTTCACTTTGCTCAGAATGAAGTATTTATTTGATTTGCTCCCCACTGTCCTGCTCAAATGAGCTTTCAAAGTAGCTCAGAAAATTAAAAACATACCAAAACCTAACAACATCAATGCTAAACATTCATTTAAGAAGAATTTAGAGATTTCATGAATGTTAGGAGAATGGGGGCTAGATGAAAACCCAAAAGGAATGCATTCCATACCCTGACAAAACTCCTTATGTAATGGGTTGTTATTGTTTGAAATAATAGAATAGAATGGAATAAGAATTGGAAAAGAATAAGAATGGAGTGGAGTGGAGAGGGATGGGATGGGGTGGGGTGGGGTGGAGTGGAGTGGAGTGGAGTGGAGTGGAGTAGAGTAGAGTAGAGTAGAGTAGAGTAAAAGAGTTGGAAGGACCTTGGAGGTGTTCTAGTTCAACCCCTTCCTCAAGCAGGAGACCTTATACCATTTCAGACAAATGGTTGTCCAGTCTCTTCTTAAAAACTTCCAGTGTTGGAGCATCCACCACTTCTGAAGGCAAGCCGTTCCACTGATTAATTGTTCTAACTGTCAGGAAAGTTCTCCTTAGTTCTAGGTTGCTTCTCTCTTTGATCAGTTTCCATCTGTTGCTTCTTGTCCTGCCTTCAGGTGCTTTGGAGAATAGCTTGACTCCCTCTTCTTTGTGGCAACTCCTTAGATACTGGAACACCGCTATCATGTCACCCCTAGTCCTTCTTTTCATTCAGCTAGACATATCCAGCAACTGTTTTTTATATGTTTTAGCCTCCAGTCGTGTAATCAATTTTGTTGCTCTTCTGTGCAATGATGGTCATAAGTCAAGGACTATCTCTATTTCTTGAGTGTTTTCTCAACTTGTTCTGGTCTTTGACTGTAATAAACGTTGACTTGACATTCAGTCAATCTGATCTCAGGTTCTCCTTTTCTCAAAGCAGGTGATGGTCCATCCTCGCTACCTTGCTTCCCGGCGCATTGCAGTCTTCCTGAGCATGCCAGATGAGGTCCAGACCAATGAAATCATCAAAGACGTTTTTCAAAAAGGCAAAGCATGTTTCATTCCATGGTACAAGCCCCAAAGCAGCCACATGGACATGGTCAAGCTCACTTCCTATGAAGAAATTGCCTCGCTTCCTCTGACATCCTGGAATATCCATCAACCAGATGAAGGTGACGTGCGGGAAGATGCATTGGCCGTGGCAGGTAGGTTCGGAATTGTGACAAGGAATTACGATACCGGTAGGACGTGGCTTATAGCCTGACATAAGAGGGACCAAAGCAGGCATCAATTTGTATGCACTAAGTCTTCACCCTGTCATGGTTCCGATAGATGAGACCAGTAAAAACAGAACTCCAAGGCAGGAGGTTTCCTTAAAGAACATTATTTATTGGCTACAAAGTATTGGCAAGATCAAAAGTGAAACCAAGACTGAAGTTCCCTCCCAAAGGTTACAATGTTACAAAGTTGAATTTCCCAGCCCAGCAATATGTCATAAATCACATTCCCCAAAAAACTACTTTGGTGGGCTTTCTAATGGAAGCTGTAGCCCGCCAAAAAACAGTCATGAATGACCTTGGTTCTCACGGGACAATTTATTGTTTTATCTAAACTTAAAAATATTCATTCCCCTCTCCCAATTCTCTGGCAACCGAAAACTAAGTGAAAATGGCTTCAGCCAAATTCGTTTACAGCGTTGACACACCCTCTTAGAAATACAGGTTCTCGGCTTAAAACAGTTCATTTAGTGACCATTTGAAGTTACAACAGCACTGAAAAAAGTGACATGACCGTTTTTCACACTTACAACCATTGCAGCATCCTCCGTGGTCACGTGATAAAAATTCAGTCTCTTGTCAGCTGACTCATATTTATGATGGTGTCCTAGGATCCTTTGTTCCCCTTTTGCGACCTTTTGACGAACAAAAGTGTATGGGGAAGCCAGATTCACTTAATCACTGTGTTACTAACTTAACAACTGCAGGGATTCCCTTAGCAAATGTGGCGAGAAAAGTCATAAAATGGGGGGGGGAATTCACTTAACAAATGTCTCATTTAGCAACAGAAATTTTGGGATCAATTGTGGTTGTAATAGTAGTTGTAGTAGTAGTTATAATGGTAATAGTAGTAGTAGTAGTAAAGTTGGAAGGGACCTTGGAGGTCATCTAGTCCAACCCCCTGCTCAGGCAGGAAACCCTATACCATTTCGGACAAATGGCTGTCCAGTCTCTTCTTAAAAACTTCCAGTGTTGGAGCATTCACCACTTCTGGAGGCAGGTTGTTCCACTGGTTAATTGTTCTAACTGTCAGGAAGTTTCTCC
>NW_015386672.1:566607-580493 GCF_001527695.2 Protobothrops mucrosquamatus | reverse complement strand
CAGGTTGCTTCTCTCTTTGGTTAGCTTCCACCCGTTGCTCCTTGTCCTGTCTTCAGGCGCTTTGGAAAATAGCTTGACTCCCTCTTCTTTGTGGCAGCCTCTGAGATATTGGAATACTGCTATCATATCCCCCCTTGTCCTTCTCTTCATGAAACTAGACATACCCAATTCCAGCAATCATTCTTTATATGCTTTAGCCTCCAGGCCCTGATTATCTTTGTTGCTCTTCTCTGTCCTCTTTCTAGAGTCTCAACATCTTTTTGTCCCTCTGCAA
The DNA here is from genome assembly GCF_001527695.2 of Protobothrops mucrosquamatus. Lineage (NCBI taxonomy): Eukaryota > Metazoa > Chordata > Lepidosauria > Squamata > Viperidae > Protobothrops > Protobothrops mucrosquamatus. Next base: position 580,219 of record NW_015386672.1, on the reverse strand, counting down.
TGAACACACGTTGAGTAACCATCCTAACTCAAACTGAAATGTGGTTTATGAAATTAACCCTTGTTTCTAGATTCATTTGACACACTGAACTGTCAATGAATGGGCGAGAGTGGTCTAGTGGTCTGATCCAGCAACGGCCCTGCTTACGTTATCTTCTTCCTGGGCTGAAATGTGATAAGCTAGTTTGTGAGTAATGGATTGTGTGGTTATATCATGAAGATGCTGACTTGGAGATTAAACTCTGCAAAGTTGGTGGAATATTATGGAATAAGTGGCAGGGTACAATTGGCCAGTTCTTACTGGGACACACAGGCCACATAACTGAGTTTTACAAACTACGGTAGTTGCAGTTCTCCCTCCTTGCAGAAAGAGTTGAGTAAATACGTCCTAGGACCAGCAGATGGCGGGGTAGAATGCATTAAGAAAGGAGCCGGAATGACACTTTCTCTCCCCTCCCCTCGCCCATCCCTGTCTAGGTATGATATAGTTACAACCTTTCTCCGTGGAGAAGAATTTATTTCTGGCTCTGAAAACCATCTGGAGAAGGGATCACCTCACATTTTAAGAAAAAAAAACAACACCTCCCATGCCCTAAATGTCTTAAAATATTATTTTTTCCTAATGGTATCTTATGATTACATTACTTTGTTGTTTGTATGTATACTGAGAACTTCTGCACCGGAGACAAATTACTTGTGTGTTCAGTCACACTTGACTAATAAAGAATTCTATTCTATTCTACAATCTGTTCTATTCTATTCTATTCTATTCTATTCTATTCTATTCTATTCTATTCTACAATCTGTTCTATTCTATTCTATTCTATCCTGTGAAAAACGGTCATAACTCACTTTTTTTCAGTGCCATTGTAACTTCAAAAGGTCACTAAGTGGACTATTGTGAGTTCAGCACTCTCGGTAATTTCTCCAGCCCTGTGTTCTTTGGTGACACCTTCCCCTGGGGCCTTATGGGAGCAGGAGAAGTTGAGAAGGGGGCAGATCAACAGGGAGACGTTTGTGCAGTAAAAGATGGGATGCTCAGAGACATTCTGAGAAAAAAAAATCTAGACAGCATACTAAAAAGCAGAGACATCACCCTGCCAACAAAAGTGCGTATAGTTAAGGCCATGGTTTTCCCAGTTGCAATGTATGGCTGTGAAAGCTGGACCATAAGAAAGGCTGAGTGCCAAAGAATGGAGGTCTTTGAACTATGGTGCTGGAGAAGACTCCTGCGAGTCCCCTTGACTGCAAGGCGATCAAACCGGTCAGTCCTAGAGGAGATCAACCCCGACTGCTCTTTAGAAGGCCAGATCCTGAAGTGGAAACTCAAGTACTTTGGCCACCTAATGAGAAGGAAGGACTCACTGGAGAAGAGCCTAAAGCTGGGAAAGATGGAGGGCAATAGAAGAAGGGGATGACAGAGAATGAGGTGGCTGGATGGAGTCACTGAAGCAGTAGGCGTGAGCTTAAATGGACTCCAGAAGATGGTAGAGGACAGGAAGGCTTGTCCATGGGATCGCGATGGGTTGGACACGACTTTGCAACTAACAACAACAACAGAAGCACCAAGGCGCTTCCGGGTTGAAAGAATTAGCCGGTGACGTCACTGTTGCCTGGGGCATGCCCAGTTGGGGGTTCCTTTTATGTCTTCAGCAACAGCTGGAGCAAAAGACAGGAGCTCCCTCTCCTCCCAAGCCTGCACTCAGGTCTCAAACACGGTCTGGCTAATCTTCATCCCAGCACCCTAACCACGCACACCACCCTGTTCCCAACACCATGGGCATTCCTCCGAAAGGGTAAAAGACATTTTGCAAATAAATGACATAGTAAAAGACATCTTGAAAATAAATGACAGAATAAAAGACATCTTGAAAATAAACGACAGAATTAAAAGACATCTTGAAAATGAACGACTTCGCCAAACTGAGGGAGAATCGGTTGTGGGGGAAAAACAACAACAACGCAGGAGCGTTTCTCAGCCCTCATTACAGAAACTCATCCAATAAGGCTATCCCCTTGATCAGTTATTATCTATTTATACTCCTAGTAGCTGAAAGTAGGTTGGGGCTCAGTGGAGGAGCTTCTGTGCAAAATGCGGTTTAATCAGATTGCGACGCCACACATAATTACCTGGGAATAAGCTCCACTGAAGCCAGTGGAGTTTTCCTTAATAGTAACTGCATTGTGTGTCTGTCAAGGTGTTTGCAGGCTAGCGGGAGTGTTCTTTTGCAAAGCCAGGCCACAACTCAACACAACATTTTGCTGTCTGAGGATAACCTGCAGTTTTCTGAATAGCTGTGCTTTGGCCTCAAAAGGTAGGGAAGGAACTATAATTATTGGGAAGGTTATTCCCAATTTGATTCAATAGTTCCAATAATTTGCTGCTTTGATTTGGAAATCTGACTTAATTTGAGGATTCAGTCAAATTGCTTTCAAGTCAAGTCTCTGAACTGAACAGCCAAATCGCCTCGATTACGTAAAAAAACCAGCACCCAACATTTGGGTGCGTTTAGTCCCCATTAGTCAAAGGAGGAGTGGATTGGCTGTTCTCCTTTTTCTCACAAATAATTCATTTCAGTTTTTCTTTCTTTCCAATCAATTCAACAGAAGAGCCCTGACAGGAGCTGTGAAAACGCCCTGACAGTAATTACATATAGAGTACCCATCCAAGTGCATTGATACCAATATACAAATAAATTGCAGCTCCCAGCCAGAAACAGAAATAATTAAACGAGAGGAAGCAATTTAGTTCCAGGCTGGAGATGTTAAGCTAAAAAGGTTGCGTAATAAGAGAAGAGCTGTGGGTAGAAATAAGTATGCCACCTGCTGTCTTCTCTTTATGATGGTGTCAAATCATGTGCTGAGTTGATGGAGAGCACATCCAGGGACCACTTCTCATCAATGCGAGCATTAAAAGAAGCCATTCAGGTACAACCGTAATTTTTCAGAGTTTTAATCACTCGCGTAGAGCTGTTGTATGAATTGCTTACCGTGGTTGGGCATGCAGTAGAAATGTGCTACCAGTGCCATCTTTGCATCTGCATTCAATAGCAATAGCACTTGGACTTATATACCGCTTCCTAGTGCTTTACAGCTCTCTCTAAGCGGTTTACAGAGTCAGCATCTTGGTCCCAACAATCTGGGTCCTCATTTTTACCGACCTCGGAAGGATGAAAGGCTGAGTCAACCTTGAGCTGGTCAGGATCGAACTCCTGTCAGTGGGCAGAGTTAGCCTGCGATAGACTTAGCACTTATATACCGCTTCCTAGTACTTTACAGCCTGTCTAGGTGGTTTACAGAGTCAGCATATTTCCATCAACAATCTGGGTCCTCATTTTACCAACCCCCGTCAGAATCGAACTTCAGATTGTGGGCAGAGTTTGCCTGCAAATACTGCATTCTCACTTGCCACCATGGACCTGGTTGTATTAAATAAACACATTGGTATTCCAATATTGAAAGAGTTCCTTTAGTTTTTGCAGTCTTGGGCACGCGTTAACCACACTTTTCCTTCCCGTTGCGATTGCAACTTGTCTTTCATTTTAAAGTGTGACTTTGAAATATTTGTTAATATTGAAAATGTTACGGGAGAAGATACATATATATTCTTGTCTTGAAATGAAAAAACAACAACAAACAAACAAAAAAGATACATGGAGCGAAACCCCTGAAATCCACAGGAATCTGGATTGTACTAAACTTTAAGGGATGCTACTGCCGAGACCATTACTTCATTTATATTTCAGTTTTCCTGTATTTATAGATAGACTGCATTTTTATTTTCAGTTCGCGTTTTATTTTATTTGAAACTTCCAAACCAAATCGCAACGTTGGCATATAAATAAACAAATACACAGAATTTGTTTTTTTTTTTTTTTCCATTCTGAGGTAGAAAAAGCGAAACAAATTCTTTCAGAAGGAAGTTCTAAAATAACTTTAATCCAGGTTAAAAACACAAGAAAATAGCAAATTCTCCCAGTACTTCTTTCAGTAAAGAGAAGAAAATAGCCTTTTCCCTTTGAGTCCATTTCCTCCCTCCCCAAAAATAAGCTGAGGTGGGCCTCCCCCCCCTCATCCTCTTTAGACCAAATACCCAGATCTTTTCCTACACTCCACATTATTTTTGATACATTCAGCTCGCGTTCTTACATCCCTGACGGCCATTTTGCTTGGACGTGTTCTGCTTTTCTCGCTCCAAAAGTTTTTCTCTGCTGCAAAAGTTTAAAAAAGAAAAAAAAAACCCAGCAAGATGATGAGTTCGTCCCAACTCTTAACTTGTGCTGCCTCATTTGTTTCAAATGTCCCCTTGGCGAATCCTCCTCCGTGCTGAGAAAAAACAGATCTACTACACAGAGTTGCCTTTAAATGCAGCACAGGCTTCAGAATGCCTGCCTGGTTCCTTCCCGATTCCTGGCAAAGGCAGCTGCATCAATTCTGAAAGCAGATGGAACGGCAGGAAAAGCCGGTCCCTTGTGTGGGTTTGAGGGCAGGATGGCAGAAACATCACCGCTGAGTTGGATTTTTTCCAAATCTCTCTTCCCGTGCAAGAAACGTCTGCTTTCCTACTTTATTCTCAAGGAGCCAGAGAATTTTTGCTATTTTCTTGTATTTTTAACCTGGATTAAAGTTATTTTAGAACTTCCTCTGAAAGAATTTGTTTCGCTTTTTCTACCTCAGAATGGCAAAAAAAACCAACAAAAAACAGTTCTGTGTATTTGTTTATTTATATGCCAACGGTGGGCTAGTTGACTTTTCTTATTGAAAATGCTGGAGGGGGGCTGATCTGGTGGCAGTGCTTACTATAACTTACAGTATGTCCAGGAAATCAGGAGTCCAGATAGTTCAAATGAAGAGCAAGAGCAATTGCAGTTAGACTTCTATGCTGCACCACGGCGCTTTCCAGAGCTCTCTGTGCGGTTTACAGTGTCAGCATCTTGCCCCCAGCAATCTAAGTCCTCATTTTACTGACCGTGGAAGGATGGAAGGCTGAGTCAACCTTGAGCCCCGTCAGGATCAAACTCTAGGCCAGTGGTTCTCAACCTGTGGGTCGGGACCTCATTTGGGGTTGATCGACCATTTCATGGGGGTCGCCAAGCAAGGCTGTCCGCCATTTTTTTGTCCGCCATTTTTTCCCCCCTTTTCCAGCGGGTGCCTTACCTCCCTTGGGCTGGGCCAGCTGGTGGTCGGCCTGCTCCGTCTCTGCCGCTTGCCAGCTATGCCTCGGCCGGCGCAGGGGGCGGAACCACGCATGCGCGGTGCTCCCGGGCAGGGAAAGTCCTCGATTTACGACCGATTGGGTAGTCCTCGACTTACGACCGGTTTAGTCCTCGACTTACGACCGGTTTAGTCCTCGACTTACGACCGGTTGGGGTCGTGGCATTAAAAAGGTTGAGAACCACTGCTCTAGGCTGTGGGTAGAGTTTGCCTGCAATACTGCATTCTAACCACTGCGTCACCAGTGAATGTAGGTTTGTTGTATGATAAAGCTGTCTACAAGAATCTGAAAGACTAATGTTCGAAGCAGATTGGTGGTAGATAAGAGTCAATGGAATTCAGAGTGGGCTGGGCTTAGATCTCTTGTGGGTGCAAAAGGGACTCGAGCAGTGGTGGGATTCAGCCGGTTTGCACCGGTTTGGCAGAACTGGTAGCTAAATTTTGCTGAGTTCGGAGAACCGACTTAATGCACACTGCTTCTGGAAGTCCAGTCTAGGCCTTGGAGGTTTGGAGGAGGCCTCCCAGGCCTAGAACGCCCTGCCAGAAGTGCGTGGATGCCACTTCTGGAAGTCCGTTCTAGGCCTTGGAGACCCAGGCCTGCATCCAATAAGAGAACCGGTTGTTCAGGTATTTGAATCCCACCACTGGACTCAAGACTTATGATGTGTTTTTTTTTTTAGTTTTTTTTTTATTAATTTCAAAATAACCCCCCCATACAAATATAAACATACATTAATACAACTTCAATATTATTAATTTTAACATACAAACATAGACATACATTAATATTGCAAAACAGCCCGGCAACCCCTCCTCCCCGCGTCCGCCCTCTTTCCTCCTCCTTCAACCTCCCTACACATCCCGCCTCCTTCCCTCTCCTCTTCCTACGGACACGGTTTAGAGCGCTAGCCGAGCATCAGCTCGGCAACCCCCTCCCCGCATCCGCCCTCTTTTCCACTACCTACGTACTTTCCTCCTATCTCTCTTCTCCTCTTCCTCTCCCTCCCTTCGGACACGGTTTAGGGGTGCCGACCGAGCGCCTTCTATATTTCTCCATACAGACTTATGATGTGTTTGACCCCTCCCTCTCCTACAGTATCTTTCCAACACTGTAAACTTTCCTTGGCTGCCTAAAATTCCTCTTCCATTGAAAGCACCCTCTTTAATTCTTTCCCCATTAGTATTAAATGAAAGGAAGTACTGTAGAAACCAAGGAGTCTGCAGATTATCGGAGAGACATTTTTACACACATTCTCTGGCCTCCTCGTAACAAACTACATACAAGAACAGCCTTTTAACAAGCTATCTGCTTTCAAGTGTGTAAGTGGGAGGGGGGGGGAAAGAAACCAGTCCTATGGGCTGGGGAAAAAAAATCCACCAGTTTAAATGGTAATTCCAGGGTTCCATCCAGAAGGCCCTTGATAATACTGACAGGTCCATGCTGAGAGCTTGATGTTTCTCAACCAGGGGGTCTGATCTGCAATTAAATCTCTATTCCATTTTTATCTGACATCCCAACAAATGCTTCAGTAATTGTAGCTGCTTCCTTTCCCTTTACCAACCCCATTTCCCCCAGGAAAAAAAAGCAAATATAAAGTGCACACACTGAGGTTTTATCTTATGGAACATGCAATCGATCAATTGCAGAATTATTACCGTGAAAAAAACTTGGAGCAGGAGATAAATTGCTCACTGTTGCAGCTATCCCACTTAGTCAAGCCCCTCCCTCTTCAAAAACCCCTCAGCATTAGAGATGAGAAATTTATTTAGACGAATTAAACCCTGAAAAGGGGCAAGCAAGAGGGACATCTTCTTTGTGCAGTGGAGTGCAAAAAAAAAGAAAAAGAAATTATAGCAAAATGTGAAAAAAATAGTTTTATAATGATATTTAGCTGTTACTATATGCAAGGGGCTCTTCGTTGTTCATGTGCCTTTTTTTAAAAAAACCCAATCTGTTGGTGTTTGTTTATTGCAATAATAATAATAATAATAATAATAATAATAATAATAATAATAATAATAATAATAATAATAATAATAATTATAATTATAATTATAATTATAATTATAATTATAATAATAATAATAATAAAGTTGGAAGGGACCTTGGAGGTCATCAAGTCCAACCCCCTGCTCAGGCAGGAAACCCTACACCATTTTGGACAAATGGCTGTCCAATCTCTTCTTAAAAACTTCCAGTGTTGGAGCATTCACCGCTTCTGGAGGCAGGTTGTTCCACTGGTTAATTGGTCTAACTGCCATGAAGTTTCTCCTTAGTTCTAGGTTGCTTCTCTCCTTGATTAGTTTCCATCTGTTGCTTCTTTTCCTGCCTTCAGGCGCTTTGGAGAAGAGGTTGATCCCCCTCAAATGATTGGAAGACTGCTATCATGTCATCCCCTTGGCCTTCTTTTCATTAAACTGGACCTACCCAATAATAATAATGATAAAGTTGAAAGGGACCTTGGAGGTCTTCTAGTCCAACCCCCTGCTCAGGCAGGAAGCCCTATACCATTTCAGACAAGTGGCTGTCCAGTCTCTTCTTAAAAACTTCCAGTGTTGGAGCATTCACCGCTTCTGGAGGCAGGTTGTTCCACTGGTTAATTGTTCTAACTGCCAGGAAGTTTCTCCTTAGTTCTAGGTTGCTTCTCTCCTTGATTAGTTTCCATCTGTTGCTTCTTTTCCTGCCTTTTGTTGCTTTGGAGAATAGCTTGACACCCTCTTCTATCGGCATGCCTCCTATACAAATACGTCTGCATATATTTAGCCACTTGCCTTAATAACCTTTGGTATGTGAGTTTTAATACAATAAAAGTCTGAAAGAAAAAGAGCTTTTCATAGCTTCTGTTGCTTTTGTAGAATGCCTTCCCGGAGAAAATTGCTTAGGAGTCCTTCTAGTGCTGCTCAATCTTGCTTTGTGCACAGAGGAGTTTTAGCAAAGCATTCTCAATATACTGAATATTTTTTCCCCAACCTTACTATGCTTTCTGCTTTTCATATGGCCTCATGTTAATTTTGCTTTCTGTTCTCAAGGGGGCTGTTTAATGCATACGTAGGTGTATGCTGCCCCAGGAAATTGGAATGAGTAGGGTGATAAGAAATGCATTAAATACTTTTAAATAATAAGGATAGAGAAATGGTTATTACACAGTTGAGATCCCATTTTGGTGTAGTGGTTAAGGCACTGGGCTAGAAACGGGAGACTCTGAGTTCTAGTCACCTGGGTGTCCTTGGGCCAGACACTTTTTCTCAACCCTAGGGAGGAGGCAATGGCAAACCACTCCCGAAATCTTGACAAAAAAAAAACTTCAGGGACTTGTCCAGATAGTTGCGTGGAGTCTACACTGACCCAAAGGCACAAACACAGAGATTTCATAGGCACAAATTTTCATCATACCCCTATATGTCTGTGAGAAAGAGTGACTGGCCCAGATTGTGATATACAGCATTCTAAAATACTTTTATAGATGGAACGATGATGTGCCTAATTTATTTGTCTTTTTCTCATCAAGAAGATACCTGGATGATTTAGGCCAGGGGTCTTCAAACTTGGCCCTTTTATGACTTGTGGACTTCAACTCCCAGAATTCCTCAGCCAGCGTGGCACGCTGGCTGAGGAATTCTGGGAGTTGAAGTCCACAAGTCATAAAAGGGCCAAGTTTGAAGACCCCCTGCCTCTGACAGGTTGCATTGCTGTGACCTGGAAATCCAACTTAGCCAGCTTTTAAAAGTCAAAACTGGGGTGGGTGGGGGAAACACACACACCTCACTTCTTGGACAAATTAGGAAGAAAGCAAAATTGAAAAATGAAAAGTTAGTTTGATGTCATTTCACCCCAGATATTTCCTCTCGTCCACAGATGGTCTGGATCTCATCCTGATGCCGGGACTTGGTTTTGACCAAACGGGGAACAGGCTGGGAAGAGGAAAAGGGTATTATGATACCTTCCTCCAACGATGCCAGCAGCATCCGAAAGGAAAACCGTACACAATTGCCTTAGCTTTCCAAGAACAAGTGTGCAGTATGGTCCCTGTGTCTGAAACTGATATGAAAGTGGACGAAATCCTCTTTGAAGACTCCAAGCAAGAACTCCGATGAGTGACTGACTGTTGCTTTTCATGGAATCTATGGACCGCTTCGTTCACACCTATTCTTGATGAGGAGGAACTGTGATTAACTGCTGCCAATATCTTTGTTATCTCAACTCCGTAGCTGTATTGAGGATGGTACTATCACCAATTTCTTCCGCCTATAAAGAGCTGGATAAAATTATGGTGGAATTTACAACAAGTTTTTAAAAGAAGAATTTTTTTTTTGCCTCAGTTGTTTCTCCTAGGTATTACACATAACTTAGACGTAAAAGAAATGAACTTGATGCTGTACTGTTTAACTGCTGCCCGTTTGCTAATAGCTCAAAACTGGAAGAGTCAAGTTTTACCTACAATAGAGGACTGGAGAGTGAAGGTTTCGCATCTTGCTGAAATGGCAAAGATTTCGGCTTATTTGAAGGATCATTCAAATGAACAATTTTTATCAATATGGAGAAGATGGATTGTTTATATTCAAAATAAGCATAGAATGGTGGAATATAGGTTAGGTTTTTAGATAAAAAATTTTTCTTTTCTATATATATATATATTTCACCTATTATGTAGAATCACACTTTGTGGAGTTAGGGATATTAATATAAGTTTACTTTTAGATGAATAGTATCCTGGGATTTGGTTTGGGAAGTCCGGGTGGGGGGTGGGGGGGGTTATTTTCTTAATTGTGATGTACTTATGATTGTTTTCCTTTTTATGTTGAAAATAATAAAAAAATTTTGAAAAAAAAAAAAAAGAACCATGAGGTCATGTGTCTAGACTATGTGTCAAGGTTCCGATTGACAAACCCAACCAAGTAAACACCTGCAAGACATTTCGATCTCTTTGTTGAGTACATCCTTTCAGCACGTATGCAAACAAAACCAGCTCTGGCAAAACCCCACCCTAGCCCAATTCCCCCGCCTCCTTCTTGATCAGGTTACGTTGCCCAATTAGGTGCAAAAATATTGTTATGAGAAGGTGCCTCTGAGCTGGTTAGATACCTGGTGAACTGTCCTTGGTTCTCACGGTCTGCTTTTTTGATCTTTGAAGTCTGCATTCCAATCCCTTTCCCTCCCCCTGAGTTTGTTGGCAAGCTGAGAAGCAATAATGGTCACACCAGCAAAAAAAAACATGCTTCAAAGTTGACATTATGCACATAATGCGTGTGGATTACCTATTCTTCTTTTCTAAATTATTGGCGTGATTTGGCAGAGTTTCTTTCGATGGAAACTCATGAGAAATACATGATCCAGATGGTGAGTGAGCCACCAGCAAGAATACTAAAAGGTTTTTAAGGAGAGAAAAGTTATATTCTATAGACACCATATAGCTGCTCTTTTAGAACTTCGTTGAGCAAGGTGGCTTCAGTTATCCCCAATGGGTTTATCCTCCAGATGTATGGACTTCCAGAATTCTCCGTAAACATGGCCATTGCTGAAAATGCTGGAAGTCCCAAGACCACACATCTGGAGGTGTCCAGATTAATGATGGCTGCCCCTCCCCTGCCAAAAACCCTTCCTGAAATATTAGCCAGTGGGGATAAGAGAATGGGAGTTTTTCACCCGAGTAATGCCTTCCTACAGATATTTTGGGGAACACTTTTAGAGCAGGAGTCTCCAAACCTGGCAATTTTAAGACTTGTGGACTTCAACTCCCAGAATTCCTCAGCCAGCTCAACAAGTCCACAAGTCTTAAAATTGCCAGGTTTGAAGACCCCTGTTCTAGAGGTTGAATACAAGAAACAGGAAAGGGAGGGGGGTCTTAGGCTGGTCTTCAAGATATTACGTGTTGGTGTTAACCTAGGTTTTCTTTATTTATGATTTAGTGACAACCTGAATTGGATGAGTTCACACAACATACTAGCTAAGTAAGGTTAGCACAATGTGCGAATCCAACTCTTGGGTTGGACCACTGGGGTTACGTGTGTGGCCTAAGATTCATGTATTGTGCAAACTCAGCTCATGTGGGTAACTTCTGGATTTTCATGAATGCCTAAACCATAAGATTCAGTTAAACTGAAATGTAACTTACTCTTGGGAAGACAACCAAAGCCAGCTGCAACCCAGGTCCTTGACGATCATGGATCCAACCCAGGGGTCTTCAAACTTGGCCCTTTTAGGAGTTGTGGAGTTGAAGTCCGCAAGTCATAAAAGAGCCAAGTTTGAAGACCCCTGATCCAACCTCTACTTCTGGTTGATTCTTACCCACCTTCCTACTCCCCAGGTGATTCGGGTGGAAGGTAGCAGAGGAATGCCTAAAACCCAAAGCTGGCTGCAGAATAAAGCAAATCTTGGCAATTCTTCAAGGGCACAATGAATCAGATGTCCCCCAAATATAGCAGAGCAGCCACACCACATGTTGAAGTAAACCAGTGAATGCTAATACTGTGCCTTTCCAGCAACAGAAGTGTCTGCTTTTCTGCCTAATCCTCCGGGGGGCTTAAGAATGTCTTCTCAATTCTCTTGATGGTGTCTTTGAGTTTTCTTAAATATTGGACGAGGTGGACAGTGCTGCTGCTGCTGCTGTCATGATTGTTACTTCTTGCAACGTCTCTTACCATCAAGTTGAGGCCTCTTTGGCTTTTCATTCATTCCAATTTAACAAGTCCCATGGAAGGAACCATATCTTGACACTTTCCTTTGGGATTTAATAGAAGTGCCAGAGGCCAGGGAGCTTTAGACTGCTGGAAAGAATAATTTTTCCTAGGCTGCCTTATCCTTAAATATGTGCTATAACAACCATCTACCAATGAGAATTTCACTGAAGTTCCTCTTTAAAAGGATAAAAGCAAATTCTCTTTCATCAGTTTCAATGGAGACCAGGTGTCCATGGCACTTTTCTGCCTACCACTTAATAATATGCATTGCCTTGCGAATGAGATTCCCTGTAAGTCTATTAAATCCTGCATCTAAACAATCCACTGAAGGTTCAGCATGCATTATACATTTTAATCTGCTTCTTCCCGGATAGTTATCTTACCAGCTAATCAACTGGACAATGGGGAAGAACAAGAAAGTACAAGAAGCAATCTTCAGCTTTTCCCCTAGATTTTCAGTTTTTCCTGCTGTTAATTGCAAAATGGCAGAGAAAGAGGCTTGGCTGGGAAGGAAGGAAGGAAGGAAGGAAGGAAGGAAGGAAGGAAGGAAGGAAGGAAGGAAGGAAGGAAGGAAGGAAGGACATATATTTGTATACTTATAAGAGGGAATGGGAGAAGTGAGTGAGCAAAACAAGTAGTGTTGTGTCTTCTAACCATTGTCCTGAGACTCTCATAAAGCAAAAAGGATGTTGATCATTCTTTGGTGCTGACTCTTAGAGAGGAGGGTTTTCTGAGCCTCCTCTAGAAATTGGGTATGTCTAGTTTAATGAAAAGAAGGATGGGGTGACATAATAGCAATGCTCCAATATCTCAAGGGCTGCCACAAAGAAGAGGGAGTCAGGCTATTCTCCAAAGCACTTGAAGGCAGGACAAGAAGCAACGGATGGAAACTAACCAAGGAGAGAAGCAACCTAGAACTAAGGAGATATTTCCTGACAATCAAAACAATTAACCAGTGGAATGACTTGACTCTTGGAGTTGTAGGTGGTCCAACACTGGAGTTTTTAAGAAGAGATTGGACAACCATTTGTCTGAAATGGTATAGGCCAGGGTTTCCTGCCTTAGCAGGGGGTTGGACTAGAAGACCTCCAAGATCACTTCCCAACTCTGTTATTCTTCCAGAAGTCAAAATGAAACCTGTAAGTTACACAAAACAACCTGCCCTTAAACCCCAGCCAACATCTTAATGGGGGAGGATCCGGGACATCAACGAGGCCGTCCAAGAATGAAAAATGGGAGAAAGCTGGGAAGTAAGGGAATTTAAGAGCGATACGTGGTTGTGAAGGGAGCCAGCATTTGTGACTCAAACAATGCCCTGGTAAGGCCACACTTGGAATACTGCATCCAGTTTTGGTCACCACGATGTAAAAAAGATGTTGAGACTCTAGAAAGAGTACAGAGAAGAGCAACAAAGATGATCAGGGGACTGGAGGCTAAAGCATATAAGGAACGGCTGCTGGAATTGGGTATGTCTAGTTTGATGAAGAGAAGGACAAGGGGGGACATGATAGCAGTCTTCCAGTATCTCAGGGGCTGCCACAAAGAAGAGGGAGTCAAGCTATTTTCCAAAGCGCCTGAAGGCAGGACAAGAAGCAACGGATGGAAACTAATCAAGGAGAGAAGCAACCTAGAACTAAGGAGAAACTTCCTGACAGTTAGAACAATTAACCAGTGGAACAACCTGCCTCCAGAAGCGGTGAATGCTCCAACACTGGAAGTTT
>NW_015386672.1:484676-566144 GCF_001527695.2 Protobothrops mucrosquamatus | reverse complement strand
TATTATTATTATTATTATTATTATTATTATTAGTCCACCAGCATTAAGTGCACAAAGACAGAAACATTTTCAGGGTTGAAATGCCAGCTTCTGCTATTGTTCCCTACAGCAGAGCAAGCTAATCTGCTGCCAACTGACTGCCCATTATTGTTCAACTCCCAAGAAAGGTGTCACTTTGTGTGAAGTGGAACCTGCTAAATAGTTTTGACAGATGCACCACAGAAGACCAGCCCCTAAGCCAACCTTCCCTATTGCCGGTCGCCTCTAGTAATTGCTCTGATTAACAGGGAGATCTTTAAAATGCACAACCTATTCCAAACAAAGCTTTTGCATTCCCTTCTCATCTCTCCTTTGTATATGATTTGCATTCTCGGAGGGGAAGAAAAAAAAAAGAGAGAGAGTCGTTTTATTTTAAAGCAGCCTTAAGACTTGAGGTTCCCCAAGGACACTGCTGACAATTAACAGGACTTTGAAGAACCTTCTCAAGAATGAAGTGTAGCTTTCCTTAAACCAGATAAATTCTTCTATTAATTAGAAAGGCAATCCATTAATTAACAGCAGAGCTCAGAAAGCTGTATACGCTATCCACACGCCCATGAAGTGTCAGATCTTAAGTTCTCTCCAGGCTGCTGTTGTATGCACACATCACATATTGCTGCCGCTATCTCAGCAAACAAGAGCCACACTGGACATGGGGTGGGTGCAAGGGGGTGGGACAAAGAAATAAAGGAGGAGGAGCTGTGATGATGCAGTGGTTAGAATTCAATATTGCAGGCTAACTCAGCACTGCATAGCATACTGCCTCTCCCTATCATACTGTCCAGTCCAAATGAGTTAGCCACATGGGCAGAACTGGTGGTGAACTGTGATGGCGCAGTGGTTAGAGTGCAGTATTGCAGGCTGACTCTGCCCACTGCCAGGAGTTCGATCCTGACCAACTCAAGGTTGACTCAACCTTCCATCCTTCCGAGGTCGGTAAAATGAGGACCCAGATTGTTGGGGGCAATAGGCTGACTCTGTAAACCGCTTAGAGAGGGCTGTAAAGCACTATGAAGCAGTATATAAGTCTAAGTGCTATTGCTGTTGCTATCATCACGCACGTTGACAGAAGCCACATTTTTCATTCGTTCTGACGCAGGGCAGGAAAAAGTGTTAATTTCTGTTTTCCCAAAAAAAAAAAAAAATCTGTTATGCCTATTTTTAGGATTACACTGCAGTTTCTTTTAACACAGGAAGCTTTCACCGATTTCCAGCAACTGAGGTGAGAAAGGGTTCCAGAAGGCAGGGAAATAAGAGTTTGCATTGAAGGTTGACTACCCCATGTTTCAATATGGGGTTTCAGATCATTTTTCCACTTAAAAGTAAAGATAGATTACAACTTTCCTCAACAGGAGTTTACCAATGGAAAAAAAAGAGACTCTACCCCAAAGACATTGATTTGTTAGCATCTTTAGCAATTATTCTACCCTGCCAAACAAAGGAGAGCCACAGTTAATATGAGGTGGGTCAGAATAACACAGTTGGAAGGGACCTGGAGGTCCTCTAGTCTATCCCTCTGTTGAAGCAGGAGATCCATTCCGGACAAGTGGCTGTCCAGTCACTTCTTAAAAGCCTCCAGTGATGGAGCACCCACAACTTCTGAAGTCAAGCCATTCCACAGGTTAATTGTTCTCACTGTCAGGAAATTTCTCCTTAGTTCTAGATTGCTTCTCTCCTTGATTAGTTTCCATCCATCGTTTCTTGTCTTGCCTTCTGGTGCCGTTGTAACTCACTTATCATCCGAAAGCTGAAGTCAAAGCTATGCTATTGAATCGAATTCTCGGTGACTTCGTGGACTAGTTTTTCTCCAGTAAGACTTCTCCCTTTCTTTTCCCCCCCAAGAGGAAAACTCAAACGCTCCTTTTGTGATAATATGGGAGAAATCAATGAGTGCAATGAGACAAGTAGTTCTTTTCTACATTTCCCACTGGACCATGTAAAAAGAAACCAGAGATTACATTTTCCATTTCTGTAATGAATGTTAAGCCTCTGGGTTTGCTTCCCCCGTTGCTCAATCAAGGCGTAGAGAAATAAGCCACTTTTTCTTTTCCCCCCCCCCTTTGCACATTTTGGGCAGTTTTCGCAACAGGCATAATTAAATATCATCCGATTAGATTTAAAGCTTCCTACGAAAGCAGAGAATCTGAGAATTACTCAGCCATCCCGTTAAGCAAATAAGCTGCTTGTCAAAAATGTATATACACAGTCTTCCTTCAGGTACAATATACCCCCAGTGGAATTGATTGCTTTCATCTTGAATCTGTGTCATTTCAGGCAAAAATACTTTAAAAGTAGCGTACGAAAGAAGGAGCACTATTTCTGAAAAGTGGCAGTGAAGATTTAAAGCCTTAGGACAATGTGGAGGATAGAGGTAGGAAGGTGACTACACAAGTCCCAGGATAACATTGCAAGATCCAACCTGGTGCAGTATATTCTCATTTTCTTTTCAGTCACCACTGAAGGCCTTTATAACGGAAGCCACAAATCCATGGCATCAGATAATGTTTTTGAAGACGAATACCCGCCATTGAAGTATAGAGCTTCATCTACCTTTGTCTTTTTTTTTCTTTTACAAAAATAATATGGGGGCATGCAACATTTTAGCAATGATAATCAGGGCTTTTTTTCTCAGAGAAAAGGTGGCGGAACTCAAACCTGGCCACGCCCTCATCAAACCCTAGGACCGCCCCTTTAGAGAACAGGAATGCAAGTAAAATTTGGGAGGGGCTATTTCCGGTGCGGGAGGGGCTATTTCCGGTGCGGCCGGCCCGGAAAAAGGTGCCGGAACGCGGTTCCGCCGCGTTCCGGCTGAAAAAAAGCCCTGATGATAATAATCCATTAACAGAGCAAAGGAGCATGCACAGATGTCAAAATACATTAAGGATCAACTGATCCAGTTGATCCAACGGATTTCAGTGGTGGAATGTAGTCTGGGGTGCCAGAAGGGAGGGGCTGCTTCCCAAAGGGCAAAGAGACAGCAGAGCTTGGAAAGTCTGGTAGGCTGGAAGAGGGCTAAGAAGACCCCCTCCCTACCAGTTCACAGAGTATATCTATAGTTATGCCAATAGTTGCTTTAGTCTGACAAGATTCTGCCTGTAGGTGAATAATAATAAACTACTCAGAGGTAGCTTCACATGTTGTTTTTTACCACGATGTAAAAAAGATGTTGAGACTCTAGAAAGAGTACAGAGAAGAGCAACAAAGATGATTAGGGGACCGGAGGCTAAAGCATATAAGGAATGGCTGCTGTAATTGGGTATGTCTAGTTTAATGAAGAGAAGGATGAGGGGGGACATGATAGCAGTCTTCCAATATCTCAGGGACTGCCCCAAAGAAGAGGGAGTCAAGCTCTTCTCCAAAGCGCCTGAATGCAGGACAAGAAGCAACGGATGGAAACTAATCAAGGAGGGAAGCAACCTAGAATTAAGGAGAAATTTCCTGACACTTAGAACAATTAATCAATGGAACGGCTTGCCTCCAGAAATTGTAGGTGCTCCAATACTGGAGGTTTTTATGAAGAGGCTACAAATATTCTTCCTACATCTACTGAAAAGCAACCCCAGAGCAAAGTGCAAAGATTCTTCAGATCTAAGCCATGTGCTTGGTGACTGATGCCTTGCGTCAGAACTGCATAACATCCTGTCTCTCCCTATCATACTGTCCAATCCAAATGAGTAGCCACGTGGACACAACTGGTAGTGAACTGTGGTGGCTCAGTGGTTAGAATGCAGTATTGCAAGCTGACTCTGCCCACAGCCATGAGTTCGATCCTGACCGGCTCAAGGCTGACTTAGCCTTCCATCCTTCTGAGGTCAGTAAAATGAGGACCCAAATTGTTGGGGCGATATGCTGACTCTGGAAAAGCGCTGTGAAGTGGTATACAAGCCTAAATACTATTGCTAGTCCTATTGGTCTTTGTGTCTCGACTGGATAGACTGGAAAAGAAATAATGAAACCATCAGTCTTAAGCACCAGAGCAGCACCAAACTCTCAAAGAATGCAATTCAAACAGGCAATTTTGGAGTCTGAAGCTCTGGACAAAGCAACAGCATTGTGTTCCAAGCTCAAAAGAAGTCACTCAGAACAAGCTCAGAACACTTAGTACTTTTGAGTACTAAGCCATTTCTTTCTTTGAATGTTAATCTTTGAAAATAAAAGTTGTACCTATCTGGGGATGAATTGATCACTCCAATTACAGCCGTGTTGACAGCTGGTTCTTCTGACATCAGCCTCTGGTTGATTCTGTTTCTCTTGCAAAAAATATGGGCTAAAGAAAAGCCCAAAATATCTGGTTGGTTTTTAGGACCACCAAAGCAAGAAGCCCAAGTGAAATGATCTCAGTTTCTTTTGTCATCTGCTCCACATCTCAGCAAGCCCGTCCCCCCCACCTTTCCACATCAAGAGATCCATAGTAACGATTTCCAGAGATGAAAAATCAATTTAAGGCAGAAAGCTGAGAGAGAGGGCTAGGGAAATCAATATAATTTAAAGTGATTGAATGGAACTCTCCATTCCAGTGCCAACAGCCAAAGAGGATTATCCCCATCCCATAATGTTTTGATCTCTGAGCCTTTATTTTCATTAAATTTGTCACTGACAAAATGTTCTCCTCACACCGATGTGGCTAGGAATTAATTTAAAATTAGAAGAACTTTTGAAAGACGGGTTTGTTTTTCTCCCCACTCTCAACCCTAAAAATGGGACCAGTAACTATCTCAGTGATGGCGAACCTTTTAGAGACCGAGTGCCCAAACTGCAACCCAAAACCCATTTATGCATCGTCGGGTGCTGGGTGGGTGTGGCCCATTGGCTGGGTGTGGCCAATGGGGTGGGCATGGCCCATTGGCTGGGCGTTGCTATGGTGGTAACGGCAGACTGGGTGGGACTAAAAAGTTCAATCAATGAATTCCAACTTTGCAAGAACTTTTTTTTTCCCCCGAGAAGTTGAAATTGCCTGATTAAACCTTTTTTTTTTGCACACGGCGGCGGAGGCCTAAAGCGAAAAGGTTTTATAAAACCCAGCTGAAGGCCTAGGACTGGGGCGATGGCGCGCGTGCCCACAGAGAGGGCTCTGGCACCCGTGGCATAGGTTCGCCACCACTGAACTATCTGATCACTCTGACCTGGAAGCAATTCACTAGGGATAGAGTGCTATCAATGAGATTTGCTTTGTATGGGATTTAAAAAATAAGATTGTAAATGTATTCTACCCAATGTGGACTGAGCGATTTGACTTCCACTCCGCTTCGCAGTAAGATCCACTAGCGATTGTGTCTTTCCCTGATCACAGTTCTGCAAAAGGAGTGTCTGAAATAAAGAAACCTGTCAAATGTCAGGGAAATCAGGAGATCCATGCAGTTCAAATGAGTATAAAGATTTATTGCAAGCTTAAGCTCTCTACAAGAATCTGAACTACTAACGCTCCAAACAAATTGGCGGCAGATAAGGGTCAAAGGAATTCAAGGTGGGCTGAACTTGGATCTTTTGTGGGTGTGCAGGGACTTGAGACTTATGACACATTTGGCCCCTCCCTCTAGCTCAGCCTGGTCATCTCCTACAAGACCCTATTGAAAGTTATGTACAACTGTGGCAGTAATCTTTTAAAATAGACATTGGAGTTGCATTTAAAAATACTTGGCTGACTGAGTATAAGCTTAGAAGCTCAACAGGGTTGGGCTGGGCTAGTGTTTGAACGAAAAATGCCTAAAGAAGGCCAGGGCTATAGGCTAGCCTGGAAAGTGAAGAGAAAAAAAAGTAATCTGAAAGGAAATGTCAAACCCCTGTAATGTTGCCAAGAAAACTGTATCGACGTACAAATGCAATCATGATCAGTCAAGCTTGACCCAAAGGATAGGATAATTTAAACATTAGGAAAATTTACATGCCAATGAATTAAATCTCACCCGCGTTGGAAAGGACAGATCTCTGATCCAAAGAATTTGTCACGAAAAAATGACACAGGGAAAGTTAGAGAAAGTCAAGACGGAAGGAGAAAAAAAGTCATTTTAATTCCTCTGCCTAAGGTTGTCCCCAGGCTGAATTCAAGGACATTTAGATGTCTATCAGGAGAAGCACAACAACCTTTTGTCCAGCTTGTGAAGTTGGGTGTCTCAAACACTAGCAAGGATGACAAAATACAGAACGAGGCTGAACTGGAAATAAAGCAACTGGCAAGGATGGAAAAGACCAACTCTCAAGGCTATGGGTGGGAATTAAATGTAGAAACATCTCCATTCGATAAACTCAAAACAGACTAGTGGAAGGAAGCCCCCTGAGAGTTCCACCAACAAAAGTAGATGGGGATACCTGGGCAAATGGACTCGTCTTTTCTATTTTCCTTCAGAAGTTGTGGGTGCCCCATCACTGGAGGCTTTTAAGAAGAGATTGGACAACCATTTGTCTGAAATGGTATAGACCAGTGGTTCTCAACCTTTTTAATGCCACGACCCCGACCGGTCGTAAGTCGAGGACTACCCAACCGGTCGTAAGTCGAGGACTTTCCCTGCCCGGGAGCGCCGCACATGCGTGGTTCCGCCCCCTGTGCCAGCCAAGGCGTAGCTGGCAAGCGGCAGAGATGGAGCAGGCTGACCACCAGCTGGCCCAGCTCAAGGGAGGTAAGGCACCTGCCAGAAAAGCGGAAAAAAATGGCGGACAAAAAAAATGGCGGACAAAAAAATGGCGGACAGCCTTGCTTGGCGACCCCCGTGAAATGGTCAATCGACCCCAAATGGGGTCCCGACCCACAGGTTGAGAACCACTGGTATAGACTCTCCTGTTTGAGCAGATGGTTGGACTAAAAGACCTCCAAGGTCCCTTCCAATTTTATTATTCTGTTATTTCTTTGATGGCTTTACTCTCCATCACAATATCCAGCTTCCAAACAGAAAGACCTGTTTGATAGTGGAACCAGCGACTGAAGGAAGTAACGGACTTCTTTTTGTCAGATGCTTCAGGAAAAAAATTCTCTCTCTCTCTCTCTCTCTCTCTCTCTCTCTCTCTCTCTTTCCCACTCTCCACTATTTGTCAGTAATATTTTCATTTAGATGTCTTGCAGGAGTTGGTCTCAATGACCATTTATCCATTTATCTGCAGGGGTTTATAAGAAAGCAAAGAGAGATGGACCGACATTTACTACCAAGCCCGTTTGCCTGGAAAGCAAGACACAGGGCAGGGGTGGCACTAAATGAATAGTTTGGAAATCGATATTGGTCGATAAGATCATTGCTAATCAAAGCCAGGAGTTATTTTGTCCCTTTGGTTTGAAAAAGGGTTAAAAAGTATTCTCGGTATATTCACTGGTGGTTGCACGTGGCATTCTGGGCCTTCTGGATACAACTCACCCACATTTGCATATACCTCCATTCCTGGAGGTCCCTGGGAACTGCTGACCATCGTTTCCAAATGCCGCCTTGCATCTTTGCCTGCCCAAAATGAAAACAGCAGGACCTGCTTCAAAAGATACAGTTTGCACACATCAGAATGATTTCCCTTTCAAAGAACGAATTGGTTGCATTCCGGCCAACCAGGATTTTGTCCTACTGTGCTCTCTGCAGGATTAGGGTTATTGTCAGCCTCTGATCTATAAAATTAATAATCATTAGGCTGCCAGAATCTATGTTGGGCGCCTGTGAAACACGCATAATAGGGAGATGTCAATAAACCCCTGCAGGTGAAGAGGAAAATGGGAGGCTGCCTCCTCCTCCTCCTCCTCCTCCTCCTCCTCCTCCTCCTCCTCCTCTTCTTCTTCTTCTTCTTCTTCTTCTTCTTCTTCTTCTTCTTCTTCTTCTTCTTCTTCTTCTTCTTCTTCTTCTTCTTCTTCTTCTTCTTCTTCTTCTTCTTCTTCTTCTTCTTCTCCTTCTCCTTCTCCTTCTCCTTCTCCTTCTCCTTCTCCTTCTCCTCCTCCTCCTCCTCCTCCTTCCTTCCTCCTTCCTTCCTCCTTCCTTCTTCCTGCCTTCTTCTCCTCCTCCTTTCTCTTCCTCTTCCTCCTCTCTTTCCCTTGCAGAGTGGACCTTTACGACACACTGCTGTATGCCTCTACCTACCCATCTTGTTGCATTCTTGACCTATCCATTTATTATCTATTATTTCAATTTGCATAACCACTCATCTCAACCAGTGACTTTGGGTGGTGCTACAGATTGACATATCTCTTTTATTTCTGGAACTAAACACAGGGCAAAATTCTACCTAGAGAAGATCACAATCGTGAATCAGGCTATTCAGGTGTTTCAAAGCCAAGTAAGATATGGCATTAAGGCTACAGACATGGAGAAAGTTAGATGCATTCAACTGTTGTATGATACTTTTATGGTTTTCTCCTGCAAGCAATTCAATCGTTCATGAGAATAAAAATGTTTTTGGGCTGAGAAACAATGCAGGGGAACAGAATCAGTCTCTGTTCTTTAAGTGCCCTAGTCCTGATCTGAATCTGATCTCTGAATAGCTGCTAATTAAAATTAAAAAAAAAAATGAAATAGAGAACTAGACATAAATCTTTTGATGCCTAGTTCAATATGAGCACCGATAGCTGGGATTGACTGCTGACATATTTTAGTTTACATAAAAGTAAATATATTATCCTTATTCATGGCTATTTATCTCAAGCTTTGGGTAATTCATAAAAGAGGAAGTTGCAACTTTTGAGTTATAATCTGACTTTCAGCTGAAGTTTGGTGGGGAAAAAATTAAAAAACTGTCAGGAAGTCCCATCCCGCTTGTATTCTGCAGTGTACCTTTGTCTAGAGCAGAGGTCCCCAACCTTTTGGGCACCAGGGACCGGTTCCGTGGAGAGAGGTTTTTCCGTGGACAGGAGGGTACGTGGTTTTGTGTGCTGCCTGCATACCATGGATGGGGCTTTGCTTGTTTGTGCGGACCGGTTATTGGCATGCCTTGGCCCAGTACTGGTCCACAGACCGGGGTTTGGGGACCCCTGGACTAGAGAAGAGTTTCCAGCAACTTTAAGTAGCGTGGACTTCAGCTCCCAGGAATCGGTACTTGAAGCCCAGTCTTAAAGCTTAAGAAATTCAACTTTTAATTATATTCTCCCCTTTGACCTGTTCAAGAATGTAGAAAATAATTTACCCGTTGAAATTCTCACTGGCCAGAAGGCATTAATATGAGGGTAACCAGGGTAATAAACGAAGGGGCCCTATTTTAAAGGAGGGACAAATGAGCGTATATTTTTCCTTTCCTTAATACATGCCTAACCCAGTGACTCACATGCTTATCTTTTTCTGATGACTAACAGGTTCAGCTGATTAGCTGCTGTGCAATCTATTCTAAAACTTTAAAAATGACATAAATGAAGGTACCTATGGATCTTCTAGAGAGATGCCCGTCCATCTCTAGAGACAGACTTTTCTTACAGCATTATTACAAATGAGTACAGTAATAATAAGAATAATAACAGCCGTTGTAGGGCTACTTGGCAAAGCTGTATAGGACGCAAAGTAATATGAGTGAGCTTAATATTTTGCCAGAGGTATGTCATTAGCTCTGCTTAACATTAACAGGAATTAATTGCTGTTATAATCATTTTTATTATGGCATGAATGTTATAAATAACTCCATTAACAATCCTTGGTAGTGTGCAAACCGTTGGCCCTGCATTTCTAGTCAGTTTTTTTCTCAGCTAAAGGAAGAGTCCTATCTACAATCATAACCACTGCCTCTGATTTTATCTGCATGTAAGGCAGGAGGGTAATAACTTCTTCTTAATATCTTTTTCTATAATCTTCTTCCTTTGCCTGTAGCCACAAATTCTTTTAAAAATTACTCTTTGCAAATTTTTTGATGAGGAACAGTTTCTGCTACCGTCATATTGCATCTTAAACCCTAGCTGTCATGGTTCTGACAGATGAAACTCTTCAAAAGAACTTCCAGGCATTGTTTCACCTTAAAGAATCTTTATTGTGAGTAGCATAACATCGGGCACTGCATAATCGAAGCCAAAAACAGAATTCCCCTCCCCTGAGCACATAGTATCAAAGCACAATTCCCTCCTCCAATTAACAGTCATAAATCACATTCCCCAATTAGCGTGGGCTTCCTCTCCAGTTCTCTAGCCCGCCAATTCCTTGTCAGCTCTGATTACAATAACCTTGTTTCTCACGTTAGGTTTAGTGTTGTTATGTCTGGACTCTCGTTCACATCCCCCCTCCCAGCATCATCTAACTCTAAAAGCAAAAGGTAAAAGATGGCTCCATTCCCATCTGTTGTCGATGCAAAAACACTCTGCCATTCCCTGCTTTGCCTTAGTTCTGTCCTGTCCTGATTCTATTCAGGTGGCTCCATATTTTTTTTGGGGGGGGGGAACTGCATTCCCCGACACCGTGAGGAGATGAGATGGACAGAGTCAGAGTAATGATATACGTTGGACTCAACAGAAGGCATCTAGCTGCTTGTGATGACTCTAGGAGAGAAGAAGGTTTACTTTAAAAAGATCTCTGGAACGTTGTCTAAGTTGTCACCAAAGGGCTGGGATAGAACCAAGTTATTGATCTGGGAGGAATAATTAGAGGAAGGAATGCTGTATATGCCATCTTGAGCTCCTAAACAAAGCCAGAATAAATTAGCGTCATGCTAAAAATAACTTACCTTTCATCATTCCCCAACATTCAAGCTGATGGAGAATAAATGATGCTTTGTTTTTGTTTTAAAGGAGGAAGAAACGATAAAAAAATTTCAAGAATGGAGGAGGAAACTCTTGTAATGATCTCAACAGTCAAGTTGACAAGGGAGATGGGAGGTCTTTTGTGGTAGAATTATCACTCTGAAGGTTGTCTTGACTAGGTTCCCAACAGACCAAGAGAGACCTCCTCCCATGTGTCTTTTCAGATCAGAAACTTAGGCCAGCCGTGGGGCTGCAGAGCAACGGAGAAATGAATTAATGATGGCAGTGGGGGGAGAGAGAGAGAGAGAGAGAGAGACCACAGTAGCATCATCTCCCGCCACTTCCCAACAATGATGTCAGTGCTTTGTGTTCTTTGGGTTGTTTTTTTTTAATCAGCTAAAGAAATTGCCATGCTCTGAGAATGGTGGAGGAAAAACAGCAGGGGAAGACAAGAGGAACTGGAGGAGAGCTTTTGACACAGTATTAGAGAGAACTTTGAATCGCGCCACTCAAATCTGGCCAGATGAACTGAAAGGAAAAATAGGCAATTTTGAACTGTCACCATACCAGCCTTCTCTTTCCATTCGGATTTAAGCTGATATTTCCTGAACAACAAAGAACACCATGGTTTTTAACTGGCGTTGGAAGAAGCTGCAACAGGAGCACATTTGTCTCTGTTTTTTGTCTTGAACTCAGAACAGCTGTCCCATGTCATCCAATCAGCCACCCCACAAAAAGCCATTTAGTTGTCACTTTTGCAAGAGAGAGAGAGAGAGAGAGAGAGAGAGAGAGAGAGAGAGAGAGAGAGAGAGAGAGAGAGAGAGAGAGAGAGTCTTTGTGGGGGTGCATATATGTACATCTATGTATTTTTTTCTCTATATACGGACAACAAAAATACATGTACAGTACATGCACACAAACTTATATAGGTCTAATTTGTTGCTTTTCCTCTTTTTCCTTTTTCCTTTTCTTATTTCTTATTCTTATTTTCTCTGCTCTGTTTAATAAAGGCACAAATATTTTAAAATAAATATTTTATACTACAAATGCAATTCTGCATGAATTAAATGTTTCACTGTTGAGTGTAGGTCTGGCTTCCCGCCAGTTGTGAAATACGTGGAATTTGGCCTAAATTATTTTGGAGGTGCCTTCGAACTCTTTGATTCTATAAAGTACAGGTAGTCCTCGACTTATGACCACAACTGAGCCCAAAATTTATGCTGCTAAGTGAAACATGTGCCAAGTGAGTTTTGCAAGGGTCATAAATGTGAGTCAGTTGCCAAGCCTCTGAATTTTGATCACGTGACCCTGGGGACGCTGCAATGGCCATAAGTGTGAAAAATGATCACTTTTTTTTCACTGCCGTTGTAACTCTGAACGGTCACTAAACGAATTGTTGCACGTGGAGGACCAGCTCTATATGTAATCTCCACAGCCCTATGATATTGCAGGAGGACAAATGTAATCATGTAAATAAGGACCCTTTGCTTTGAATCAGGAATGAAAATTCAGGCCTTACAGGATGGTTTTCTTTAAAAAAAAAATAATGCAGTTCCTAACGGGAAGGGTGCTCATGGAGAGCGCGGCAATTGCTTTTTTGCTTGACGTGCAAAAAGAAAAGAAAATCAATTTTCTGAATGCCATTTTAAAATGTCAGTGAAGGTTCCCCTCCAAGCAACATCCCCCTAAGAGCAAGCCTATCATTTGAACATATTTCTACCGCCAGCATATTTGGGGAAGCACAGGCCTTGTGCATCGGTTTCAACTAAGCTCATAAATTCTGGGTCCTGAAGCACCTCAGGATGGGGAATACTGAGAGCCCAAAAAAATAGATAGAGGGGAGAAAAAGTTCACCCAAGGTAAACTACTTCAGCAAGTTTTGAATTGGAAAAAGAGATGTCGAGGTATTTATGATACACACACACACACACACACAAAGGAGGAGGACTTTGATTGCACAATTATACCTGTCTTGGATTTTTTTTTTCCTCTGTAGGGGAGGAAAAAAAATACTGTATATATAAGACAGGTATAATTGTGCAATCAGAGCCCTGCTCCTTTTTTGTGTGCATCACACATGCAATTGAGATCATAAGAGGAACTTTGATTGGTTTATCTATGGTTCGTTGATTTACCTACAATGAGCGGGATTCATCCATTGCTTAAATCTAAAATCAGGTAAAGAAACTGATTGCTTTGCGCAACATTGGAGGCCAATTGCAATGCTTTGGTTTATAGCAGAGGTCCCCAACCCCTAGGCCACGGCCCACAATGGGCCGTGGCCTATTTGCAACCGGGCCGTGGGAGTGGCGGGCCAGCACATGTATACATAGAACACAGCTAAACTTGTGCAAGTTGAGCTGCATTTGCATGCGCACAACAGCCCACCACTCGCACAGCCCAGTTCTTCTCTTCCCCCACCCTGCTCCTTTTTTGTGTGCATCACACATGCAATTGAGATCATAAGAGAAACTTTGATTGGCTTACAGTATCTGCGGTTCATTGATTTACCTACAATGAGAGGGATTCATCCATTGCTTGAATCCAAAATGTGCATGCGTACACCAGCCCACCACTCGCACAGCCCAGTTCTTCTCTTCCCCCACCCTGCTCCTTTTTTGTGTGCATCACACATGCAGTTGAGATCATAAGAGAAACTTTGATTGGCTTACAGTATCTACGGTTCATTGATTTACCTACAATGAGTGGGATTCATCCATTGCTTGAATGGATGAATCCCAGTTCTTCTCTTCCCCCACCGGGCTACGAAGCCGCAAAGATTGAGGACTGCTGGTATATAACATAACATTAGTCTTTAATAGGTGGACTTTCCACTCACAAGAAGCTAAAATTAAATTACTTTTTGGCTTAATAGAGTGAACGAGCCAGACCACCAAGATCTTTAGAAAAGAATATTTTTAGCTCAGGGTTGAACTATGGAATCCTTGATGTTCTCTGGGCTGGGCAGTTTTCTTGTAGACGTTTCATCGCCAAACTAGGTAATATCATCAGGGCAATGGACCGACTGGGATCCCACACCAAGATCTTTTCTAATCTGGTGTTCTTCAAACGGAGGGCATATTGGTGGGAAGTTCACGATCATTTTAGCACCATGTTTCTGAAAACATCTGCTCCTAGGATGTGAACCGAGAACCCAAACATCTCATTTCCAGTTCTTGCGTTTTTTAAAATTCCACGAGGCTCATTTAGACTTAGAGTGAAAAAATAAAATAAAAATAAAATTGCTGGAGTGGATGGAACTCATCAAATTCTTTTCTTCTTCTTCTTCTTCTGGGGAATTTTGCCACGGATCTGGCTAGAGGAAAGCGCAGATGTTGATCTCAGCCTGCAAGCTTGCACTTCTCTGAAACAGCTTGCTGGGAAGGATTGATTACTGAGTTCCCTCAAAAGAGGGGAATCAGCAGTTGCTATTGATATGAGGCAGGCATTTAACCACTTGGTCCTCTGCTGGGGAGAAAAAAATGCCACACATATCAGCTTTAAACCTAAACATAAAAAAAATTAAAAATAAAAGAGTTAGAAAAATATTTTTAAAAGCTGCAGTGTCTTGGATGTCTCTCCGGGATGTTTTGGTTTTGATTTCCAACGCATATGTCTGTCAAGGAGAGGAGGAAGGGACACCTGCTGAGGTCCCAGATTTAATGCCAGCATGGGATAGTGATTAGGTATTGAATCTGGACACAGAAGATCCAGGGTTCAAGTCCCCACTCAGCCATAGAAGCTCCTTGGCTGACTTGGTGCTCCCTAATATCACTCAGTCATCTGCCTCAGTCATCTGTCACTCAGGGTTCCTGTGAGAATAATGTGAAGCAGAGAGAAACTTGACCCTCATCTTGAACACGTGGAAGAAGGAGAAGAAGAAAACATAAATCAAACTGTCAGTTTAATTTATTATTAACTTATTAACATCTACAGATAAAAGGATCAAAGAGGTACATGGCAGGTGATGTTAAAATTGGGTAAAATAGTAGAAGAGTCATGCTCAAAGATCCTCTTCTACCTGTTACCTGATTATTATAATACTTATTATATTATTATAATATATTAATATTAGCTTATTACTTGACAAGCAACAGAGATTGTGCTGCGCTGCTTACTCTCTCTCTCTCTCTCACGTACACAAACATAACTGTGGTCTAGTGAGTTTATTAATAATCCCCAGCAATTTCCGTCAACAAAAAGCCAGAACTGTCCCAATTGAGTTCTGCCATGAGCAAACCAAGGTTAATCCACAGAGCAATGGCCCAACAGTCCACAAAGCACTTGAAAGTTGCTCAAACAAAATAACTACACCAGACAAACTTAAATCCACCAGGCAAAAGTTAAATCCACACACTAGAATGCTCATGGGGCAAGAAAAGTTCGGGAGTCTCCAAGGCACAATCCCAAACACAGAGTCAAGCCAGAGTGAAGCAGGAACCACGACGGCCAAACATACAGCTAGAAAACAAACACGTTGTTCCCAGCAATGCCTCCATCTGTCCGCTGTGACAAATAGCCAACTTCTGGGGCTTTCTCCTCTCGTGTAGTCTGGCTGACCTTCTCTGCTCCTGCCTTTTCTCTGCCCTTCATGTTCTCAGATCAGGTGCAGAGGGCAGCTCCTCCTCCTCTTCACTGGCCATCGGTCACTGCAAGCTTTCCCCAGCTGGAAAATGTCTTTTGAAAAAGCACCTTTGGGACAACCATGACCTGGATGACTGAGACTCTCCATAGACACAGAGGAGAATATACACAGCTTGGGGATGCTTAGCGCTTTCTGATCTTGGTTATTTGCTTGCTGATGTTTTATTATCTGACTAGGTAACATCATCAGAGCTAATGAGCAAACCCCACGCTCACTAGCACTGATGATGTTACCTAGCTGGGTGATAAAATGTCTTCAAGCAAACAACCAAGCTCAGAGAGCACCAAGGACTCTATGGATGTAAATCATTCTGAAATAGCAGTTGTAAACCATCAAGAGGTCCCAATTCAATTTCTAAGGTGTTGCACATCATAAAGTCTGATAAATACTGCAGTTCCAGCTGCTGAGGTAATGAAAGAGCAGTGCCCCAGGGATTTTTCTCCTGGTGTTCATTATGCATTCCCCATCCTGCAGGACAGCCTTTTCAGTAGCAATGGGGAGATTTAGCCACAAAACAGCAGTGGTGCAACTATTCTGTAATTTGGAATACATGGCTCAAAGCAATATCGAAGGCCTGCAAAGTCTTAAAACTAATCACCTTTTCCCTCTTAGTTTCATTTTATTCTTAGAGAGCATTCCTGGATGATACAACCCAAAGTTGTTTAGACTAAATTGTCCATCTAGACAGAAAGCAAAATTATTATTTTTTTAAGAGCATGGATTTAATGACATGCCAGCAGGCATGCAAGTGCCTATTGCACTTTGCCCGTGAAAACCTCAGCCCCCAAATTCTTTTCTTCCTTCAAAAATACCTCTGAAAGCAAACTCACTTGAATCAAATTGAGTGAGAATTCACAGAGGGGAGAATGGAAGGGTTCCCCCCCCCCTTTGTGCCACTAATCCCATCTGCCGGATGAAAAATCTGGCTAGCTCTTTCCTTTCAGCCCAATGTTATTCTCATTTGGCATTGCAGCTAGCACAAGGGAGCCTTGACCCTGATTGTTTGCTTTGTGGGTCGTTGAATATGAATGTGTGTACCGTGCTCTAATACACAATGTGTCAGGGTACCTTCAGATCTGAGCTGAATAAACACACACTTCATTATCAAAGCCTAAAGCCTTGCAGTTTGGCGTGTTGGCTGGGCTCAGAAAAAATTGGCATGCCGGTGTGAACGGAATTTGACAGCAAGGTCAATATTTCCTTGAACTGCCATTGCTGGAACATAACAGTCAGGTTTTTTTTGGAGAGACCAATAGATTTCTGTAGAGCAGCAGGTGCATTGAAAGCTCCCAGTGAGAGGGCCATAATCTCTAAATTGTCTTGAGAGCAGAGCTGAATGGACAATAGGATCAACCTTCTTCTGATTCACACTCTTCAAAAAACGTTTATTCTCCAATCCGTCGCATCCTGTTGCCACTGGAAACGTGCACATTTCCCTTGGGGAGGAATAACCCATTCCCAAATATATCAGCACCTCTCTTTCTCTCTCTCTGTGTGTGTGTGTGTACATTGGAGCTGGGCAAAAATGACTTTTTGAAATTCTCTTCCGAGTGTTAAGAATGGGGTAGTTGATCATTCGTTCCAAATTCTCCAGGGGAAGGAGAAATGATTAATTTGCTTATCAAGGATTTGATAAGGACACTGAGCTTGTCAGCTGGAAAACTGACAGCCCAGGTTGGAGACCTCAGTGCTGTGCAACAGGGTGAGCTTCTGTTACTTGTTCCAGTTCTTGTCCAATTTGCAGTTTGAAAGCATGCAAATGCGAGTAGATAAATAGGTACCACTTCGATGGGAAGGTAACAGTGTTCCATGCGCCTTGGCATATAAGTCACGTTGGCCACATGAACAGAGAAAATGGCTGGCTCCCTTGGCCAAAAAATGGAGGTGAGCACCATGTCCTAGAGACAGATATGACTGGACAGGGAAATCTTTACATTTACCCTTAGTGACAAAGGCAATTCCCAGTATGGAAAATGTGCCATGGAGAAAAAAAATGTTCTTAAGTGATCTTCCCTTCAGATTGAATGGAAATGTGCAAAGCCCTTGGAAAAAAAGGATCACATGTTTAGACAGAGAATGGATGCATTAATTGCACATAGGCACCTGGACAATCTTATCACTAAAAGTGCAAGAATGTCACATTTTTTTTCCACAAAGGTTTCATCGCATTTTCGGTAGTAGTTTAAATCCTGCAATTTAATGGAAACTTTGGATGGTTTTAGCTTTAGCTTAGGGCAGGCCTACCAAGTGATTGATCATGGCAAAATTAGCAATACGTTTTCCTGGAAAAAGAAATATTTCTCCAAAAAGCCTTTCTCCTTGGAGACTGGGATTGCTATATAATTACTCTCATTAATCAAGCCCTTTGTCGATCAGAGAAAGATGGTCAAAACAAATAGGTAACAATTATACGGAAGGAAAGGAACACACGTTGTTCATCATAGACTGGAATGTCCATAATTTTCCATTAAGCACTGTTTCTCATCCAAGAAGTTACTTCAGTTCTTCAGAAGTGGTACCTATTTATCTGCTCTCATTTGCATGCTTTCGAACTCCACAGAACCCTGAGTATAAAGTTGTTCAAAATGATCTATTGCCAATGGAGGCACATAAAGAGAACGTCTGGACAAAGAAGCGACTCATATAAAGTTACAAAAGGAGGACTCCTTTGAAAATCGTTGCATCAGGTTTACAAGAGCCTCTCTCTTCACACTTGCCAGGAAAAGTTGTGTATCACACCAGCATAGCAGATTTTTAGAGAGGTTGACACACAATTGCCAAGAGTGGCGGGCTGTCCTAGGTTGCTTATTTAACCATTCACGCCACTGCTGAAACATGCGCTTCACGTGGCAATCTTAAATACAGATTTATACAGCTCCTAGCATGCAAATTTATCATCTTAAATGAGAGGAGTAGATCAGGCATGCAAATTGCACATCAAAATCATGAAATGGGTTACAAATGGAGTTAAACGAAGGCATTCTAAAGCTGAACAAATGGAAAGAACATTAAAAAAAATGCTCCTTGCCTTGGGTACAAACAAACAAATGTTTGATGAAGCATTTTTAATGCCGCTTTTCAGCTGAAAAGTTTTCCAGAACAGGTTACATGTGTTAAGAATAAACCATGCCTTTGGCCATAAGGTATAGCCTAAAGCAGGGGTCTTCAAACTTGGGAGTGCTTTTAGTCTCCAGATGACACAAAATCTCCCCCCCAAAAAAAGAGTTAAAACATGTGCCATCTTGCTCCTTTCTCCTCTCTCCCCCAACCTTCCAAATTATGCAAATTGTGGGGAAAGAGGAAAGAAAATTACGTTGATTGGAATACTCTGTAACAGCACCTTGATTTGCTGTGAACTGTTAAAAGATGCAAAAGACTATAATAATCTTAACAGCTGGTTGTCTCTCTCTAGATTGTTCAGACCGCAACAAAATTCTGTGTGAATATATATATATATAATATCAGATAGAGATAGATAGATAGATAGATAGATAGATAGTATAAACACACATATATATGCTCTTTAGAAGGCCAGATCCTGAAGCTGAAACTCAAGTACTTTGGCCACTTAAAGAGAAGGAAGGACTCACTGGAGAAGAGCCTAATGCTGGCTTAAAGTGTAAGTGCAGCCAGCTATTAAGTTTTATAAACAATAAATTTTGCTTTAATCTTTTCTTCAGTTTTTAAAAAAACTAACATAGCTTGCTGAGGATGATTTGCTTTCTCTATCTCTGGAAACGTATAGTCAAGGCCATGGCTTTCCCAGTTGCATTGTATGGCTGTGAAAGTTGGACCATAAGAAAGGCTGAGCGCCAAAGAATGGAGGCCTTTGAACTCTGGTGCTGGAGAAGACTCCTGCGAGTCCCCTGGACTGCAAGGCGATCAAACCGGTCAGTCCTAGAGGAGATCAACCCTGACTGCTCTTTAGAAGGCCAGATCCTGAAGCTGAAACTCAAGTACTTTGGCCACCTAATGAGAAGGAAGGACTCACTGGAGAAGAGCCTGATGCTGGGAAAGATTGAGGGCAATAGAAGAAGGGGACGACAGAGAATGAGGTGGCTGGATGGAGTCACTGAAGCAGGAGGCATGAGCTTAAATGGACTCCAGAAGATGGTAGAGGACAGGAAGGCCTGGAGGAACGTTGTCCATGGGGTTGCGATGGGTCGGATACGACTTCGCAATTAACAACAACAAAAGGGTTACTGTAAGAAAAGAGCAGAGACTTTCATGATTCTCACAGAAGAGGGTGAGGAATGTAATTATCTTAAGTCAAAGGGGTGTAGAACTGGGATGAACATTAAAAGAAACATCTCAGCATTAAGAGCAATTTAATGAGGGCACCAACTGCCCAGAGGAGTTTGTTTTTTTTTACTCTCTTTTGGGCTTTGGTTTTCTATGCATGAATCTTGGGCTTGAATCTCCAACATTCCTGAGAATCCTGAAGCACTTGCTGCAAGATATTGATCACCAACCATCACTATCTCAGTCCTTTGCTTTGCACAATTAAGGCAGGCATATAGTTTATATAGGGATACTGTCGCTTAAGGAATAAAGATTGGGGAGCTGTCCAAGCGAGAAAGTGCTGATACCCAAGGAGTATCAGAAGCGCTCAGGAAAGCACCTAGTTTTCCAAGGATGTTCCTGCCAAAAATTTGACAGCTGATTGCATTTGCATCGCATTAGCACAATTCTCACACATAGGCTTATATATTCCAATATCTCAGCGGCTGCCCCAAAGAAGAGGGAGTCAAGCTATTCTCCAAAGCGCCTGAAGGCAGGACAAGAAGCAACGGATGGAAACTAATCAAGGAGAGAAGCAACCTAGAACTAAGGAGAAACTTCCTGACAGGTAGAACAATTAACCAGTGGAACAACCTGCCTCCAGAAGTGGTGAATGCTCCAACACTGGAAGTTTTTACGAAGAGACTGGACAGCCATTTGTCTGAAATGGTATAGGGTTTCCTGCTTGAGCAGGGGGTTGGACTAGATGACCTCCAAGGTTCATTCCAACTTTATTATTATTATTATTATTATTATTATTATTATTATTATTATTATTATTATTATTATTATTATTATTATTATTATTATATTTTTTGAAAGGGGGAGGAACCTCAGAGGCAGCAAAATTGTGGACCATTTTTCACTCCACTTCCAGATAGTTATGAGCGTGTGAAAACTGGAATTACTACAGAAATACAAGGCCATATAGAAGCCTCAATTTGATAAGGCAACTCTAGAAGTTTGATCTGTCATGAATAGGAGAAGGAATAATTGATCCTCCAGGAAGGATTTCACACTGGGCATGTTAGCCTAGCACTACGTAGGATCGGACCTGTTTGGGGATAAAATCTAACATCTAAATTTTGGTCTTTTTCTCCATTTCTAGGAGAAAGCATGAGGTCTGATTTTCTTCAGGGGAAAACAGTCAAGTAAGTCACCCCTCCACCCACCCACCCACCCATCCACCCACCCAACCAATTCCATTGCAGGAACTTTGCATCCATTTCATGGTACAGAAAGCTTCTGATTTAGACCAACGCGACTTCATAAAGCAACTGAGACAGACTTTTAAAGAACAAAGGAAATTGAATCTTTTATTAAACACCACTAAAAGAAAGGAGGAAGAATAAACTGCAACAACAACATCACGGGGTTTAAATCTGAATTGCCACACTTCTGACTCTTCTCCATGAGCATTGTCCTACTTTTCCTACCAAAACAATCATAAATATAGCTTAATACGGCTGAATCCTTTTGGCATTCTGCATTTTATGGGAGGTGCCCTTTACTAGAAAGTTGGTTTACCTCTTGCTAGGTCTTGATTATTAAAAATAAATCAAGGAAGGTGGTTCAAGCACAGCTAAGGAGTTTTACCCCATGCAAATTTTCTAAAGGGACTTCATTAATTCTATACTTTTGATTCAACCCTCTAAGCTCCGTTTTGATACATCATTTATATAGGCAGTGGTTACACGCAAGCTTCCCCAATGAGTTATGTTTTATAGATCAGACCATAAGGAACCCAAATACTCGTCTGCTTTTCTTTCTTTCTTTCCCCCCCATATTTTTAATGTGTAATTTACTATTTGTAACATTAAATAGAGCCTTTTGAATCGGGGTTAATAGCATTCAAATTTTGGTTAGATGAATTGACTAGGCAACTGTCACAAACACATGTCAGTTGCCAAGCGTCTGCAGTTGGATCACGTGACCATGGGGACAGTTGTAAGGGGGAAAAATGGTCCTAAGTCATCTTTTTCAGCACTATTTCAGTCCTCATCTTACAATCATTTGTTTAGTGACTGTTCAAAGTTTCAGCGTTGTTGTCACTTTGAAGGGTCACTAAACAAATGCTTGTAAATTGAGGACTCCCTGTAATTCTGACTACAGTATGTAAGACCCAGAAGGCTTATGGCTCTCACTCTTACTGATACTTGCAATTGTTCTCAGTTCTTGGCATACTGTTCTGTCCCCGTCGGACACACATACCCAAACAGCCAGCCGAGGGTTAAAGAACTTCTCCACACTTCAATCCACAGATAAGAAAACTTGGCAGCAGCTCCGTAGCTGCCTGCCAAGACTTTTACTCAGAGAACAAAAACAATACACACAGTTAGAAAATTAAGTCCACAGCAAACTACTATGCCAGAGATTCAGCTTTGTCCATCACAGAGTCCAAATGGCCATCACCTCCCTTTTATAGCCTGTGGGGTGTGGTCCAGTGACTCAGCTTAATCTCTGGCACGTCTCCTTTTCTGCTGCGCATGCTTGTCGCTCCTACGCTGGCGTGGATCCAGCCACAACTTCTCTTCCTCACTATCCGAAACACCTGGCTCCTGGCCAATCTCAGAAACACCTGGCTCCTGGCCAATCTCTTCTCCGTCGGGAGACACCTGAGGCCTTACCAAAGAGGAGGGTCCTGGAGAGGGAGGCCTGGCCATCTCCTCTCCTTCATGTTCGGAGCCTTCTTCCTCCGATAAGAGGGGCTCACAAGACGGAGCCACAACACATACTTCTAGTCTAGTCTCTCTTTCGTCCCTCTAGCTCTGGCTGATAGACCTCGGACACTAAAAAGTTTCCAAGATTAAATTCTGCCCTCTCTCTCTCTCTTTCTTTGAAAAAAAAAAAGATTTGTCTCCTCCATGCTCTTCCCCTCCTTATATATCAATGGCTCCCTTGTGATGTAGTGACACACATCAGGAGCAGAGGTCTTTCTCCCCTGCTTTACTTTCTCCCTTGCTTTTTCACCAGCTGCTCCCTAAACGTCCTCCCCCTTCCCGGCTTTTCATCTCCCCATCATCCCAAGTTCAAAGATGGAAAGAACCTTCACCCTGCGTTGGGATTTCAGAGTCAGCTGTTGTCTTGCAAATCTTCTCTTCCTTCGCTCCATAGCTGCAAGCTGTCAAGGGCACAACCTAGTTGACAGCCCTGGGTGTTTTGTGACACAAAGTGGAGACACCAAGGAGCTGCGGTGAATAATCAATTGCCTTTCTGCAACAAATTAACATCCCCCGATGGCTCATGAGATGCCATGATGGGCCGTGCTCTCCCCCAGCCTGTCCCCAATTCTGTTTCTTGATGGGAATCAGGGAGGGAGAGTCAGGAGCAGCTGTTAACCCTTGAACATTTGGCCCACTTGAATTTAGTAAAATGAGAAAATTAGCATTTAGGAAGGTGTGGGTATCTGAGAGCAATGGGCATGTTGGACCTACACCCCAGAAAGTTCTTTAGCTTCTGCACTGAAGGCTGTACATTATCTCCAAGGTATTGTTCCTTCAAGAGCACAGCATGAGGCCTGGTGGTGCAGTGATTAGAATGCAGTACTGCAGGCTACTTCTGCTGATTGCAGTTTGAGTCTCACTGGCTCAAGGTTGACTCAGCCTTCCATCCTTCCGAGGTCAGTAAAATGAGGATCCAGATTGTTGGGGGCGATATGCTGACTCTATAAACCGCTTAGAGAGGGCTGTAAAGCACTGTGAAGCGGTATATAAGTCTAAGTGCTGTTGCTATTGCTGTCTACAGGTGGTCCTTGAGTTACATCCATAAGTGGCTTATGACTATTTTTCACCCTTATGGCCATTGCAGCATCCCCATGCTATATGATCAAAATTCAGACGCTTGGCAACCGACTCCTATTTATGATGGTTGCAGTGTCCTGGGGTCCCGTGATCCCCTTTTGCGACCTTCGGACAAGCAAAGTCTATGGGGGAAGCCAGATTCACTTAACAACCGTGTTACTAACCTAACAACTGCGGCAATTAACTTAACAATGGGGGGCAAGCTAGGTAATAAAGTGGGGCAAAACTCAACTGTCTTGCTTAACAACAGAAATTCTGGGCCCAATTACGGTGGAAAGTTGAGGACTACCCATATTGCTTTGTGTCTGTTTTTGATTCCCCATCCTTTTTGTGTGAATTTCACCTAGTCTTCCTTGGTGGTTTCTCACACATTAACCAACAATAGGCAAAACGCTGGGATGCTGGGATAATCATGGGCCTGCCCACCCCTTGTTACACTCAAGCCTTGGTAAATACTTGGCGCATTCATGACTATTTTTCCATATAAAGCAAGAGGAGGCTGCCACTAATTGGGGAGAGGGTGCTTGCCAGGCAATGCCTCTGAGTCTGAACAGAAGCAGCAGGTCACGTTACAGTGAACTAGGGGATTACAAACCTTGGCAAACTCCTTAGAAAATACTTGGCAGATATAAGCAACAACTCCTGTCTCCACTAGTTCAGCATTCCCTTATAATCAACGCTGCGCTTGTTTCTAGAGCATTCCAACGGGGGGAAAAATCAATATCAATATTTATTTGTTTTACTAAATATTATTACTATACAGCTGCCCCAACTCACACACTGGGTGGTTTCAGAATTAAAAACCAACCGTATAAACCCCCCAGAAATTCTTACTCTCCATGGCAGCAACAAACACAATCGCACAAGTCACTTAATCAGAGCCAAATCTACCTGGGTTTTCCAAGTCCACTGACAAAACCACGTCTTCAAAGGAAACAAATTTAACTTGCAACATAAAGAAAATATTTTTTCCCCTAAACGTGCCAGTTGAGATATACTCTTGCATTGTGTGTAAAATGTAAAATCGTACGATGTAAAAAAGATGTTGAGACTCTAGAAAGAGTACAAAGAAGAGCAACAAAAATGATTAAGGGACTGGAGGCTAAAGCATATAAGGAATGGTTGCTGGAATTGGGTACATCTAGTTTAATGAAGAGAAGGACGAGGGGGGACAGGATAGCAGTCTTCCAGTATCTCAGGGGCTGCCCCAAAGAAGAGGCAGTCAAGCTATTCTCCAAAGTGCCTGAGGGCAGGACAAGAAGCAACGGATGGAAACTAATCAAGGAGAGAAGAAACCTAGAACTAAGGAGAAACTTCCTGACAGTTAGAACAATTAACCAGTGGAACAACCTGCCTCCAGAAGCTGTGAATGCTGCAACACTGGAGGTTTTTAAGAAGAGACTGGACAGCCATTTGTCTGAAATGGTATAGGGTTTCCTGCCTGAGCAGGAGGTTGGACTAGAAGACCTCCAAAGTCCCTTCCAGCTCTATTATTATTATTGTTATTATTATTATTGTTATTGTTATTACATCATATTCCTACATGCCTCACCAATCACATTTTATGATAGGAAGCTGGTTAATGGTCCAAGATAATAAGCGGCAAAAACGGAATAAAATTGTCACAAAAGATGTACCATGAAGACAATATTATTTATTTCTTTGCAAAGTGTGATGTAGCCCATGGCATTCTAAATAACTTTCCTATCATTTTATCTATATTCATTTATGTAGATGTTCTTCCTTTGATGTGAAGATTATAGAGGACTCTGCTTATATGCTTCTCTGCCTAAAATACAAAAAGAATTTGATAAGTGTCATGTTTTGGCAAAATTCTCCTTTCTTTTCTATGCAGGAAAAAAAGGGAAGGGATCAGGAACAGGATTTTGCATTAGAGCAGTGTTTCTCAACCTTGACAATTTTAAGGCATGTGGACTTCAACTCCCAGAATTCCACAGCCAGCATTGCTGGCTGTGGAATTCTGGGAGTTGAAGTCCACATGCCTTAAAATTGTCAAGGTTGAGAAATACTGCATTAGAGATCTTGAGGAAAAGACACAGAACAATAGAACACAATAACAAAATAACATAGCTGGAAATGACCTTGAGGGTCTTCTAATCAACCTCCCTGCTCAATCAGGAAACCCTATACATTTCAGACAAATCTCCAATGATGGAGCACCTACAACTTCTGGAGGCAAGTTGACCCACTGATTAATTGTTCTCGCTGTCAGGAAATGTCTCCTTAGTTCAACGTTGCTTCTCTTAATACAGTGCTTAACTCCAACTCTTAGCTCCCAATCTGGCATTCGCACCAAAAAGAGAAAATTGAGGATGATCTTTTACAAAACAGAGGAAAACAAATGGGTACCTTTGGGCACTGTCCAAGGACAGAAGCTATCCCTTATAAAAGACAGTCTTCTTGGAAAAAAAAAATAGACATTCATGTTCTCTATATTTCTGGGACAGGAAATTTGGGAGGCGATAAAAGCTTTGAGAAAGTCAAAGGGCCTTAAAGGATATTGGAGCAAAAAGTACAGATGAGTGAGATCAAAAAACCTGAAGTTTGTTTACTGCCCAAAAATGGACAGGGAATCAAGTTTTCTGATAAGTCTGCAGAGGCTTCAAGGTTATAGGGCAATATTTCAGACCACTCTTTAAAATCTGCTTTTTTAGGTTGCCCTTTCCTACCCATTAATGCTCTTAAAGATTTTTTATTTTTACTGGGTTGTTTTTTACTCTGTTTTCACCTGGAGAAAGATGATGGTTACTGAAAACCGCTTTGGGGCTTTCCGTAACGAGAAATGGAATAGATGGAATTTTTAATACATACTGTAAATCAACAACATGGTTTCAGATTCCTCAAATGCTTAACATTAGCAAACCAAGAATAAAACGAAGTAAACAGGCAAGCATATTAGTCTACTGAAGGAAGGAAGCAGAGGAAGAGAAAAACCCAAAGTGGAATCCTCAAGGAATCAACTGAGTTATTTTTAGGGATTGCAGGTGGTTTGCTCCCTCGCCTCATAAAAAGCCCTACTGAGAAATTTGTAAAGAATCATCCTGTCCTAGTATATATTTAATAAGGGCGCACGAATAATCTCTCATCTGAATTGTTGGTTTGGAGCATCAGTTAGAGGCTTCAGGTGAAATGATAGAAGCGACTCAATTTTGGAAGTTGATTTGTGTGAGCGCACACGAACACACACACACACACACACACGAACACACGCACACATACACGCACGAAACAACTGTTCTGAATCATCGCATTGATTCAGGAGTATCCAATTCAATCATTTGAACCAAATCGTTGGTCTGTGTCAGAAAGTGGACAACATTCAAAGATTTGATTGAGTTGCTTCCAAATCAACTCTCCGTATTTAGACTTTGTAAGTGTAGGAAGTCACACACACACACACACACACACACACACCCTAGAGAATGAAGTATTTTGGGGAATATCAAAAAAGGCAGGACAGAATATTTTCCCTAAACAAGAAATGGAGAAAAAAAAATCTTAACAAAGGCAGAAAAGGCCCAGTCTTCGTGCCCCGAGCAGAGGCTAATCCTTAGAAATGGGGATTTTGTAGCTAGTCAGAAAGACTGGGCCACCACTGCTTTTAAGGCATTTTAAATATTTAACCGTATTTCCAGTGATTTTAATTAAAAGGGCAAACAGGAAGTTGACGTGAAAGGCTAAATGCGGCTTCTTCTCGCACTGTTTTTATTTCCAAACATGCTTCTCTAAACCCACATCAATATTCCTCTCTCACAAAAGGGCAGATGATCAGAGCTTTTCCTTGGAGCATCCATCCTGCACAGACGAGGCACAAGGCCTCATAGGGCGCTCCGACGGATGGTGGCAAACAAATTTCCTGCCCTGCCTTTGGCTTTTGTTGAGCGCCCTGAGACCGGCTGTGGCCGTTGTGGCAGATACTGATGTATAGATAAGCTCCCTACCACGACAGCTGTTCAGTGAGAGCTTTCACCACACGCGCGCCACGTTTTTAAGTGTTCACTGAACCAAACATTTGGCTACCCTGAGTATTTTAGAAAGGCTGCTTAAGAGGAATTCTAGAAAGAGTGCAGAGAAGAGCAACAAAGATGATTAGGGGACTGGAGGCTAAAACATCTAAGGAACGGTTGCTGGAACTGGGTATGTCTAGTTTAATGAAGAGAAGGACGAGGGGGGACATGATAGCAGTGTTCCAATATCTCAGGGGCTGCCCCAAAGAAGAGGGAGTCAAGCTATTTTCCAAGGCGCCTGAAGGCAGGACAAGAAGCAACGGATGGAAACTAATCAAGGAGAGAAGCAACCTAGAACTAAGGAGAAACTGCCTGACAGTTAGAACAATTAACCAGTGGAACAACCTGCCTCCAGAAGCGGTGAATGCGCCAACACTGGAGGTTTTTAAGAAGAAACTGGACAGCCATTTGTCTGAAATGGTATAGGGTTTCCTGCCTGAGTAGGGGGTTGGACTCGATGACCTCCAAGGTCCCTTCCAACTTTATTATTACTATTATTATTATTATTATTATTATTATTATTATTATTATTATTATTATTATTATTATTATTATTATTATTATTATTATTATTATTATCTTAAATATGAAGGACCGGGAGAAGGGAGAAACAGTACCTTTCCATACATATCCAGTCCTCATAGTATGATTTTAGAAATGTGGTTTGGGGCAACGTGCACATCCATCCTTTGAAACAAAGAGATATTTAATATTATTAGGAAGTTTCAGGTGCATCTCCAATATCTTTCTCTTTAGTTTTTCTCCTTTCTCTGCCGGACTGATCACCCACCATCCTGGGATGTGGAGACCATAAAACTGTACTTCTACTCTGACAAAAGTAAACCCTGGGGTCCAGCCATAAGCTACTGGCCTAGTCTTAAGCCACGTTCACACAACACACTAAGCTTGGATGAACAGGTTAGCAAATAGAGAAAATGTACGAAGTATTGTATAAAAAATCCATATGTATTTATAGAGAATTGAATGTAAGAAGAGAAACAATTTGATAGAAATGTTTAAACTGGACTGCTACATCATGTCCAATGTTTTTTTTAATTATAAATAAATAAATAAATAAATAAACAAACAAACAAACAAACAAACAAACAAACAAATAAATAAATAAATAAATAAATAGATGTAAAATGAAAATTAGAACTGTAATAGCAATTAATGGATGTGATTAAGGAATGGAAGGAATGGAAGTTCTTTAATTGTTTAAAGAGCCCTGGTGGCACAGAATGCAGAATCGCAGGCTAGCTCTGCCCACAATTTGGAGTTCGATCTTGATGGGCTCAAGGTTGACTCAGCCTTCCATCCTTCCCAGGTCGGTAAAATGAAGATCTAGATTGTTTGGGGCAATATGCAACTAATGCGGACATTGTAAACCGCTGTAAAGCACTATGTAACAATATATAAGTGCTGTTGCTATTAATGGTGGGGAGATGACAAATGATCTCAGTGGTGGTGCCTATGTGTCAGGTGCAAAGAATCAGGTCCATTCGTAAGGTTGCAGAATAGGAGCTTCATTCACGTCTCTACATAAGAATCTGATCAGCTGGAATTCAGCACTAAATTGGCACCAGATAAAGGCAAATGGAATTTGGGAGGGGTTTGGAGCATTGGTGGGAATGTAACGACTCTAAGCTGATGGTGCACTTAACTCTGCTCCAATTCTGCCTGCTCTTCTCCTACAGCCTCTGCTTTACTTGGTTCTACCGGTGTGCTTTGTGTGTCATTCCTGGCTACAGGAGAAACCACTGAATTTAAACCTGGAGACCAAAATTCACAGGACATGCTCTGCTGAAACCACTACATCCTGATAAACATGATGCCTGCTGACCAAGCATACAGTATAAAGAGAATAGCTGGCTTTGCAAAATACACTGAATCATAAAGAACCAAATCTTTTTTTAGCTTAATGTAGCATGTTGTAGAAATCCAGCACAAATAATTCATTTCTGATTCAGTATTAATGCCAACTGAGACAACAGGATGAATTTATCAAACTAGGGCTCAGCTA
Source organism: Protobothrops mucrosquamatus (assembly GCF_001527695.2). Taxonomy (NCBI): domain Eukaryota; kingdom Metazoa; phylum Chordata; class Lepidosauria; order Squamata; family Viperidae; genus Protobothrops; species Protobothrops mucrosquamatus. Next base: position 536,716 of record NW_015386672.1, on the reverse strand, counting down.
CCCGAGAGTGGGGTTGTGGTCCAGTCAACATAGTAGATAGTTTCGTGTATCTGCTCATTGGATCTAAGCTGCACCTGGAAACCCCCATAAGCAGTTGATAAAGTAGCACGCCTAATTCAAGCCCCACAAAGTTAGCTCAAAAGAAAAAGAAATATCTTTATTGCTAATAGGGTAGTATAACAGAACCTTGAAAGTTTTCCAAAGTAATCCTTGCCTGCCATTTATATCTAGTTTAATTACGTCTTTGAGTATAATAGTATAATGATCACTTTCGCATGCTTCCTCTCATTTGGTCTCAAGAATCTCTCCTGTTTTCTCTAGCAACTCTCTTGCTGTCTCCTCCCCCCAAGGTCTGTTGTGTAGTCCATTACAGACCACTCCCCAAGACAGCCATTATCTGGTTCTCTTCAACTCACCCATAAGAGAGATGTACACAATAAAAACAGAGCTTCATTTAACATGAAACTAGGCAGTACACACATCAGTGTGTATTGAATACTGGGTGCTATCTAACAAAATGAAATTTAATGGTGAAAAAAGTAAGGTTCTACATTTAGGCAAGAAAAACCAAATGCACAGGTATAGTATAGGGGGTACCTTGCTCAATAGTAGTAACTGTGAGAGGGACCTCGGAGTCCTAGTGGACAATCACTTAAATATGAGCCAGCCGTGTGCTGCAGCTGCCAAAAAAGCCAACTCAGTGCTGGGCTGCATTAACAGAGGGAGAGAATCAAGATCACGTGAAGTATTAATACCACTTTACAATGCCTTAGGGTTTCCTGCCTGAGCAGGGGGTTGGACTCGATGACCTCCAAGGTCCCTTCCAACTTTATTACTACTACTACTACTACTACTACTACTACTACTACTACTACTACTACTATTATTATTATTATTATTATTTTTATTATTATTATTATTATTATTATTATTATTATTATTATCCTTCCTTAAAAAGACAGGTCCCTAAATACTGGCCCTCCATTACTTCTGTGACTATTTATGAGCTTAATATCATTTCTGTTTGGCCATCAGCACAGCAAACTCCAAATGAAAGGTGAAAAATCTAAGGGCATCAAAATGTCGACTGAATAATCCTAAAAAGTGGAATTGAAAGATCAATTTCTGGCAGTAGAAGAGCTCTGTACTTTGGGGGAAATAGGATTATTTTGTACTGGAGTAGGTGTTGATTGCAGCAAAAGGCAGAAGCAAGAATCATTTTGTTTGCTGACATTTTGCTGGGCTGCCAAGAAAGTGTATTAGCAAGAGGCGTTGCTTAGTGAAGCTTGTGCAGCATGGGCAATGGTGAATGAAGGCTTTATGGAAACAAGTTGAAGGAACAGTAAATTAATTTAGATGTGTTTGTCAGCGCTCCTGACAAAGCATCATCTATCACATCATCCAGGTGTCTGTCACTCCAAATATTTTTTAGTTGGCAGGCTTAGGTCTTCAGCCTTCAGTCATGTAACAGGTGCAGATTTATGTAGAGGCTCAGGTGCCCATTTGAGAAAGAGGTAAGTTCATATCTTCTCATCCAAAGCCAAGAATTTTGAAGAGTCCTCAATAAGTCCTCTTGGTTTCTATCTTTCTTCACAAAACAAAGCAAGTCTGGGAACCAGAAAAGAGTGTCCTACTCTAGGAATGCCCTGGGAGTGCATTAAAAAAAGACACCTTATAATTGAGAAGCAACAATCTAGGATCAGTCCCAAGGTCTGCAAAGGAATGCATTAAGGCCAACTAAGGCCTGGAGCTCAACGGTCAGAGATCTCATGAGTCAACATGAATGGCTCTTGGAAATTGGAGATGTGCGTAACACCCAAACTCCACCTGCATTCCATCTAAATAGTTCCTTCTTGTGAGTAGGGCACCACTTCTGTTTATAATGTACTTGTGTAGAGCCTTTTATCACAGTGGACCATATCTTTAATGGGCCTTTCTCTCTCTGTGCTCTTAGGGTTGGCTTGTGCTTCCATCTTGTTCTAGGAATCCAGTTTGGGGATCTTGGACATGTGGAATCCCAGAATAATTGTTTCTATGAGTTTCTTGATCCTCTAATTCCAGTTTGGGAGTTCCTAATATACTTCCAAACCTTCCTAATTTCTCCCTGGATATTTCTGAGACATCCAGAACATCATTTAGCTCCTCAGTCATCTTCTAATGAAGATGGCTTCAGGGATGGTATGATATTGGGTGAAATGAAATTATATCTGTGCAATTCAGCTTATTTTACTCTCTTTTTGGTTTGTGGGTGGGTGGATATGTGTGTCCAGCAAAACTGTGAGCTCCTGCTGAGCAAACCAGAAGGTGAAAGACTGGTGGGAAGATGCTACAAGCAATTAGCAAGTGTGTCACGTCAGATCAGCGAAAATGGGCTTAAGCAGTACTTTGGACAGTTCCCAGTATAATTTCCCAGGAGAGATGGCTATGACTTCAACAAAAGTCTAAATGCAGCTAAGTCCTTAAATAAGGTCTAAAATAAGGCTAGGCAACGTTGGGCTCCTAGGCAACAAGGCACCTAGGGATCCCTCTCCTGGATTTGGCCAGCTTCCTGTCCCACTGATATATTTTTTTCAATGAATTATTTTTCATTTTTAAAGGAAGGCTCTAGCCCTGACTGTTCTTTAGAAGGCCAGATCCTGAAGTTGAAACTCAAGTACTTTGGCCACCTAATGAGAAGGAAGGACTCACTGGAGAAGAGCCTAATGCTGGGAAAGATTGGGGGCAATAGAAGAAGGGGACGACAGAGAATGAGGTGGCTGGATGGAGTCACTGAAGCAGTAGGCGTGAGCTTAAATGGACTCCAGAAGATGGTAGAGGACAGGAAGGCCTGGAGGAATGTTGTCCATGGGGTCGCGATGGGTCGGACACGACTTCACAACTAACAACAACAAGGCCAAGAGTCTCCAAAGTTGGCAACTTTAAGATTTGTGGACTCCAATTTCCAGAATTCCCCAGCCAGCATGGCACCCATGGAGGAATTCTGGAAGTTGAAGTCCACAAATCTTAAAGTTGCCAAGGTTGGAGATCCCTGCACTAGGTCACAGCAGTCCAATGGGATCCTTGGAAATCAAATAGTAGGAATATACAGTTTAGTAGCTTTTGGGAATGTGTTGTCCACATGTCCCAAAAGGACTTAAGAAAGTTTCACTGCTGATTAGGATTCACCCTAGAATGGTAATACATGTGGGATCCAACCAACTATTCTCAGTCTATGAGCATTTTTTGACCACTTGTGCCCACTAAAGTTGCCATTTGTGAAAAGGAACTCCTCCCAGGTTAGGCACCCATACACCTTATTTGTAAAGTTTGCCTATCTTTGTGGTTGAGAAAGTCCAAGGCCAATTTTTTGAGCATTGCAAAGTCTGAAAAGAAAGCATTCTGGTTTGGCTTGGTTCTGGTTTGTTCCAGGATTGACACTACTGTTTTCTTTGACACAGCCATGACTCAAGATCACAAGGGTGTGATGCTCATAAGTTTAGACATTTTTTAAGAGGATCAGATCTCTTCATGAAAAATTATGTTTATCAGTGAGTATGGATCTTGATAACTAACAAAATCTTCATGTGTAGGGAGGTATATCCCCTAACAGAGGGTTGATGGTTTTCTAGATCAGAGGTCCCCAACCTTTTGGGCACCAGGGACCGGTTCCATGGAGAGAGATTTTTTCTGTGGACCGGAGAGTCATGGTTTTGTGTGCTGCCTACATCCCATGGATGGAGTTTTGCTTGTTTGTGTGGACCGGTTGCTGGCATGCTGCGGCCCAGTACCAGTCCACAGACCGGGGCTTGAGAAGGTTCTAGATGAGAAGATACTGTAGATATTGGTGTAAAAAGGAGTTTTGGTCTTCTTTGTTGAAAGGCAACAAAGAACTGGAAACATGGTGGAACTGCAGATTCTGGTCATACATTTGGAGAAGTCTAGTATCCCATGTTCAGTAGTACTGTATGTACTACTTTCCTTAGACTGCAAAAACACTCTTCTTGGAATTAGCCACATAAGCTGTATAATAATTCTTCCCATAAAAATAAAGTTTATTTTCCTGACACAGCTCATGAAAAGTTTGTCAAGGAGGAAATCTAACAATAACAATGAGAAGAAAATCTGGCAATAAGTATTCCACGTGAAAGACGTTCTTTGTCAGTATTTATTTGTCACTGAAATACTCTTCAACTACAAGAGAGGTTTGTGGGGGGGAAAATACTGAGTAGAAGGAAGCCCTTATAGTGAAAAAGGATGTTGTAGCTGTCCTTTTGTGGATAACATGGAGAGGCATTCAAAAGGCAATTCGTTCCATGTTTTCTGGCACTACTGAAGACAAATTCAGGTTGAATGTTAGGAAAACTTTGTAGGCGTAAGAGCAATTGAAGACTGCAGTCACACCTCAAGGCCTCTTCACCGGATGTATCCAAGCAGGAGTTGGAAATTCATGTCATGTTTTAATCTCACTCCTTCACTGAGCTGCTGAATGGATCTCATGTCCTACAAGCCTCATTTCAAATGGTACAACTTGAATTCTTAAAATGAGCTGGAGATTAGATTAAAATGACTGAAATGACTCATTTTACAAAAATAGCAACATTCATACGACACGACTAATCGGGCCAAGTAAAAAAAAAAGCATTCCCATACAAGGATCAGAATCCAAAGCCCAACCCCTCTGGAAAGGGTGTTCTGTCTGCTAGACTCCTGAGTTTTGCCCTCTATAAGATTCAAGGACCTGCCTTATAACTCTTTACCTGACTTTTTTTTTAATGTACAGTTGTTGGCATCTATGATTTAGACTCTTTGAGCACAGATAAAATTTGTTTTACTGTTTGTAAAATTAGGCAGACAAATGATTATCCACTGATCATTCCACCACCAGTTGTAATCTTTTATTTTGTTTTGTTTTGACTTTATTTTTATTCTTAATATGTTTCTGCTGGTAATCCTGGTCGGTGACTGTAATAAAAATTCTGTTCTGTTCTTGAGTTTTAGCAGAGGTGAATGAACTCATCCCATTCTCCGTCAGAACGTTTTCAGAGCAGAACCCTGAGTTTTTAAAGCTCAAATCCCTATCTTCATCACAATTGCATTTATCTGGAAAACGTCTTGCAGGGACAGCCAACCAAGGGGGAAAATGTCCAAAAGTAAGCTGCGGAATCTTCAAAGGAGAAGAATCTTTAAGGATCTTCACATCTTTTGGAAGACCGTTATGATCACTTTGGAAGATTCTTGATCACTCTTGAGTTTCTCCTTCAAAAGGTAGAAGGATTTCCTCACCATGATCCTAAGATAAACTGTCTTGAATGTTTCCACAAATGGAAAAGCAGGGTATCAATTTAATAATTGTAGTAAAAAATAAATGGAATGCTGTGTATACTGCTCTCCCCCGGAGGAAACGCAAGGTATAAATCTTCATAAGTAAAAACTTCTGGCTTCAACAATATAAACATAAAATTAATAGTGACGGGGATGATGATTAACGATAGGGGGCACAATGGCTCGGTGGTTAAAGACACAGAGTGTCAAAGCAAGAATACCTGATCGGCTACAGGAGTGGTACCAGACAGCAGTGAAGCTAGACATTAAGCTCTCTCGCTATAAGAAGCCTCCCCCACATGAACCCGAGCAGCAACTAGAGTTACCCGGACAGCAATCACCCCCACGAGAACCCTCAACTACGACATTGGCTGAAAGACCCAGGCCACCGACACGCCCTTCCTTCAAGTGTTTCCGGTGTGGACAAGAAGGACATCGAGCGGCCACCTGTCCAATCCCCTACCCCCGAAGGCAGAGCAGACCAGAACCAGCAATGCGAAAGAAGCCTGCTCAGCGGCTAACGAGAGAAAAATCCAACCGGCTCACACAGGAGGACACTGAGACTCCGGTTGGACCCGCTCCCTAAACTCTTAGCTTGAAAGCTGACAGCTGGGGTTTGAGACCCAAGTGCTGTGGGACAGGGTGAGTTCCCGTCCCTCGCCTCAGATCCTGACCACCTCGCAGTTCAAAAGCATGCAAATGAGAGTAGATAAATAGGAACCACTTCAGTGGGAAGACAATAGCATTCTGTGTGCCTTTGACATATAGTCATGCCGGCCACATGACCACGGAAGCATCTTCGGACAACGCTGGCTCCCTCTGCTAAGAAACAAAGATGAACACTGCCCCCTAGAGTCGGGCACCACTGAAAAGGGGAAACCTTTACCTTTATTTAAATGATGATGCAACGACAATAACAATACTACCTTCAAAAGTCATCCTGGAAGAACTTTAGACAAGTGTACATTTTGAAAACATGCGCAAACATTTGAAAATATGTAGATTATTGCTGCTATCCTGAGCATACATGAGCCATCCAGTCCAAATTGTTTTAGTGGTGGGACCTTTTGAATACAATGAGAATAGCAATAGCACTTAGACTTATATATTGCTTCATTAGTGCTTTTCAATTCTCTCTAAGTGGTTTACAGAGTCAACGTATTGCCCCCCCCAACAATCTGGGTCCTCATTTTACCGACCTCGGAAGGATGGAAGGCTGAGTCAATTTTGAGCTGGGTCAGGATCGAACTCCTGGCAGTGGGCAGAATTAGCCTGCAATACTCCATTCTAACCACTGCGCCACCGAGAAATGACTGCAAGTTGGGACAATATTTTAGAGCTATACATTTCATTTTCACTCAGAGTACCCATTAGCAGCTTTGTGGAAATGTTTTAATATAATGAGATGATTTATCCTTTTCAGCGCCTGATCAAGCAGAATGGAATTATTTTGCTGGCCTCATTGTATTGCAGATTTTTGCAATCCATCTAATACTAATAACCCCCCAGTTTGCACTCATTTGACATTTCCTGCACAGGGCTATTTGCTATGTTTTAATAAAGAAAAAAAGAGAGGGGAAAAAAAAGCAAGACAATTCCAGTGTCATAGCAACTGGAAATGCTGGCTCTGAATTATTCCATTATGCTGAACAAAAGATCACTGGGATAATTTCCAAAGCCAACTATCTCCTATTTTTTAATTACACCCAGACACACTAACAGCAAAGATTTCTGCCTGTCATTTTGAAATGGATTTGGCTGACTCTATGAAACAGCCAGAAGATTGTAGCTAATTTGTTAATTGGTAAGGTTGTGTTGGTGTAGGGGTATGTTAGTGTATTTGGCCTAAGGCCAAACTCAATAAAGAGAAAATCTTTCCTTGGCCAAGGTTGTCATGATATACACCTTACCGAGATGCTTTCTAGAAGGCATAGTTAAGGCATTGATGATAATAATAATAATAATAATGATAGAGTTGGAAGGGACCTTGAAGGTCATCTAGTCCAACCCCCTGCTCAGGCAGGAAACCCTATACCATTTCGGACAAATGGCTGTCCAGTTTCTTCTTAAAAACTTCCAGTGTTGGCGCATTCACCGCTTCTGGAGGCAGGTTGTTCCACTGGTTAATTGTTCTAACTGTCTAGTCTGGTAATAAAACATCCGCAAGAAAATAACCAAGCTCAGAGAACATCAAGAACCCAAACATTCTTGATCCTGGGCTACATATATTCTTCATTATATTAATGTAAACGTGCACAACGTTTGTTAGCCTTAGAATAGTTTTGGAGGAAATTCCAAGATTATTTTCAAGTCAATCGAGATAAAGTTTTGGAGCATGGAGAACTTAACTCTGTCTTTCTCTTTTTCTCTTTCTTTTTCTCTTTCATTCATCTAACTGACATGATGCAGCTAAATCATTCTGGTAATTAGTTTGTGGGAGACCTTGAAAAATCCTTGTTTAATCATTACTTCTTGTGTGTTGCATTTTCCATTCCTTAGAAAGAAGGAAAACTACCTACTTGTCAGAAATAGAGATAATTTCAAGGCCACAAAATCTATTGAGACCTTTTTTTAAAAAATCAAGCACAGTGCATTCCCTCTTGTAGGAAAATGTTTTATACCTATACTTATCTATTTCTATTTTTACTTCCCGTGAATCAAATCATGTTACTATGATCACTTGTTCATAGACCTAATTTCTGAAGTAAAAAAAAAAGCATGCAAGAAGGAAAGGAAGGAAGGAAGGAAGGAAGGAAGGAAGGAAGGAAGGAAGGAAGGAAGGAAGGAAGGAAGGAAGGAAAGGACATGTATTTTTATATGATCTGAAGCAAAACCAGAGTATAAGAAGAGAAAAGAAGAGAAAAAATAAAAAAGAACCATCCAAAAAGTTGCCTATCCTTTTATATTTAGACCAAGAGATTCCTGGATAACTCTTGAAACCAACAGTCTGAAAATTAATCAGTCCACTGAAATATTCTGATGCTGATCAGCAGCCTCTCCTGGAGCTCTGAATTCCTTGCAGGCACCTATTATTATAAATTCATCTTTCATCAGTTTCAGCTTTCTTATTATCTGCTTGATGCAAGTCCCATTAAAAATCCTGCCAAATCAAGACAGAGTGTGCCTTTATCCCAACCTCCCTACCATTCACACCTGCAGCTTTGTGTCTTGATGCCCCCTGGAAACATTATCAGGTGACAGGGTGATAAATGAAGTTTTCTGTTTCATTAGGCGGACTTCAAAGGACGCATACAATTCTTCAAGTTTATTTGATATCGTATTTTTATGAACTGAAAGGCCACGTTGTACAGTAGCTTTATAAAACAAAGGCATCGTTGCATCTGACAAGTAACCAAATGCCCCAGTCAAACAAACAAACAAACAAACAAAATATTATCAAACTCAAGAGGAAAAAAAAAATCAAAGTATTCCTATTTCCTGGCTCTCAAAAGCAAAGTCAACAAATGGACCCAGCAAGACTTTGGTGCGATTATTGACCCAGAAGTGATTGTGATATGGTTGTTGTTGTTTTTCCATTGAACTTCACCGGGATAATAAGCATCAGTTGCAACCCTGACCAAAAGGAGGATCTTATATAGTAAGTCAGTCTTTCACAGCTTGGATTTCAAATTCCACAATGCCCAGTCAACAGAAGTTATACCAGCTGGGATAATGGGCATCAGCCATGTTTGGAGGTCATTAGGTTAGAAAAGGCTGCTATATAGATTTACTCAGAAGTAAGTCCTCTTCACATCAATAGCACATAGTTCCAGAAGTGGCAATGGTCCCAATTTTTTTTGATATGACTTGATTAACTTTTCAGGTTACCCTTTTATTCTGTGTTTTATTTATAAGGCATACATACAAAAAAAAAAGAGAAAATATTAATATGCTTCGCATTATTGTAATATCGTCCAGTACATTTTTTTTTCAATCACACCACGGATTATAAAGTATCTATAGCTGTATTATTACTGTTGTTGCTGATATTTACACAAATGGTACACAATACTAAACACAATGTAGGAAAGGCAAGCTACTGCTGTCAGCTGCTTTTACTATGCAAAAATCAAAATTAAAAAAAAACATTCAAGATCCACCTTTCCTGAATTTCAAATCTTGGTGGAAAGTTGAATTTTTATACATCCCACTCTGTTGCCACCTTGATCCAGCAAGGGAGATCAGCCTGGGCACGTGGCATTCAAACCTTTAATAAGCTGTAGGCAGACATTCCCTGTGAAATGTTTTGTGTCTGGATGTGGACCAACCCAAAGTCCCCATATGAATTGTCCACAGATACATTGACTGAGTGGGACAGCTTCTCCAAACTAAGAACGTTTCTAACGTTGTTGAAATGACAAGAATATGGAAATTAATCGGGTCAATCTGAAAGTATCCCCACAGGGTTACGGTACCCCTTTTTTAGTTGTCATAAGATCACACACTCTCAAGCAGGCAGAGCTTATGGCGTGATTGTGTCATGCTGTTTTGGTCATTTTGGAAAATAAAAACATTAGGAATCCGCAGATGACAATGTTTTCTTCTCTTTAGAAGAGGCAAAAAACCCCTCGTCTTTAAAAAATAACACTCGTTATGGAGATCTTTTCTGCACAGCATTAATTCCTAATGAAGTGTGTACCACATGAATATCAACATTTCCCATTTGTGCTTGAAACTAGGGTCATTAATATAAGCACCCAGGAACTTACGCATTTCTGTCGGAATACATAGCAGAAATAAAAAACACTTAGCAGAAAGAGCAGGCTGTGCAACAACGGTGGAATAAAAGCAAATCTTTTTGAAAGCAAATCTCTTTTTCCCTGTTAACCTCTTCAGCTTTCTAGAGCTGGGGTCTTCAAACTTGGCCCTTTTATGACTTGTGGACTTCAACTCCCAGAATTCCTCAGCCAGAATTCCAATAGCCAGGGCTCATGAATGCTGGGCAGTTCCCGGAGAAAATGGCCAGGGATTCTATTCCCAAATGATGGATTTAGATCCAGTTAGGATGATTGTTGCAAGAACTATTCAGCAAGTGATTTTACTTGGTCAAGTGTATGGTGTGAAGATTGCCAGTAAGAAGGACAGTCTTGCTCCCTTGAATTTAGTCTGCCCTCACATATGGTACTTCCATCATTAATGGTTCATACAGGTATAAAAGAACTTGGATGTGAAAGACACCTTTGCCAACAGTGGTTATACTGGAATAAAGGAATAGAATAGAATAGAATAGAATAGAATAGAATAGAATAGAATAGAATAGAATAGAAGCTGGAAGGGAACTTGGAGGTCTTCTAGTCCAACTCTCCTAGTCAAGCAGGAGAACCTACACCATCTCAGACAGGTGAATGTCTAGTCTCTTCTTAAAAACCTCCAGTGATGGAGCGCCCACGATTTCTGGAGGCAAAGCTGTTCCACTGGTTGATTCTTCTCACTGTCAAGAAGTTTCTCCTTAATTCCAGGTTGCTTCTCTCTTTGATCAGTTTCCAATCATTGTTTCTTGTCCTTTCCCCTCTGGTGCTTTGGTGAACAACCTGGCCCCTTCTGCCCTGTGGCAGCCCCTCAGATACTGGAACACTGCTATCATGTCTCCCCTATTTCTTCTTTTCTTTAGACTAGCCAAACCCAAGTCCTGCAGCTATTCTTCGTATGTTTTGGTCTCCAAGATCATCTTAGTTGCTCTTCGTATGTTTTGGTCTCCAAGATCATCTTAGTTGCTTTGGTCTCCAAGATCATTTTAGTTGCTTTGGTCTCCAAGATCATCTTCGTATGTTTTGGTCTCCAAGATCATCTTAGTTGCTCTTCTCTGAATTTTTTCCAAACTCTCAACCTCTTTTTTGTGATATGATGACCAAAATTGGCTGCAGTATTCCAGGTGTATTATGACTAGAGGCTGGAATAGATGAACCATGAATTGGATGATTACATGCGATCTAATTCACTTTATTCTCTTTGATTACCATTTTGATGGGCATCTACAAGGAGAGGTAGTAGATGACACTATGTCTATTACGACATCATGGTGCAAAGTATTTTTTTTTTTTACATAATGATGTGGCTAACACAAATGACATAATTTGCATTGTTGGTTGATGACTCCGTAATGCACCCAATGTCTTTATGGTTTCTATCAGACCTCCCTGCAACCTGAACAATTTGCACAACCAGCAGGCTACAATGATTCATGTTGCTCCACTCTGAAGCAGGTTCAGGGTTTCAAAGTGAGCTAAAGCTAGCCTTGCCTCAACTCCTAATTGAAACCATAGAACTTCTCATTGTTAATTTAGCTGGAATGGAGCAAGGAACTACTAGGGAGTGAGTGAGTATGAACACCTTTTGTTAACACACTGAAGATAGCACACTGAAGTATTGGCCAGACTTCCATTGATCCATAACTAACGAGGCCGAACTGGAAGTCACTTCACAAATCGTTTGGAATTAATCCTGCTTGGTCAACAAGTTTACAATCAACAAAAAAACCTGCAAAGCATCTAATAAGCATCTCTCTCCAGATTCATCTTTCTGAAGTAAATCATCTACTAAGGTGCACGTTTAAAAAAAAAAAATCAAAATCATCTAAGTGATATGTATGAAGAATACAAAATATGCTAGTTGGCTCTCAAGGGTGTCATATTGCTGGTCTGATCCTGGTCTGCATTTGCCTAAACTGCTTAATCTGGTGACTGGCTTCACCCATTTTTGGGACATGCACAATACCTTAGCCACTTTGGTTAAGGTGAACTTGGTTAGTTGTGTTGGGTGAATACTCAAGTTTTGTGATTTTTTTAAAAAAATGAAAATCTGGTGGCCAAATGCAGGGGGACACCACTACAATCCCATTGGTTCGCATTTTGAAAGGCACAAGATGCTCCTTACAAAAGAGGGGTTCAAATGAACATGTTCAAAAGACACATCGGGGGAAGCACCACTTTATGCCTAGCTGCAGAATACTTTGCCAACCCACACACAGCCAGGTGTTCTACATATTTGAGTCAGGGCTTAAGATATAGGGCAGGGGTCTTCAAACTTGGCCCTTTTATGACTTGTGGACTTCAACTCCCAGAATTCTTCAGCCAGTCATGCTGGCTGAGGAATTCTGGGAGTTGAAGTCCACAAGTCATAAAAGGGCCAAGTTTGAAGACCCCTGGCTTAAGATATATACTGTATTGCCAAAAATGGTCTAAAATGAGTTTCGTATAGAGGGAGTCCATGACAGATGACCTGCTCCCCTATACTAAAGTGTGAATTATGACTGTTTGTTCCCTTTGTGTACATCAACAATGGTGCTACAGTAGAGGTCCCCAATCCCTGGTCTGTGGACCGGTACTGGGCCACGACATGCCAGCAACTGGTCCACACAAGCAAGCAAAGCTCCATCCGCCGAATGCAGGCAGCACACAAAACCATGCCCTCTCCGGTCTGCAGAAAAACTGCTCTTCACGGAACCGATCCCTGGTGCCCAAAAGGTTGGGGACCTCTGTGCTACAGGATCCAATCTGGATTGGTCACCAAAACCAGAGGTTTTGCCTTCTGAGCTTTAGAATCATTCTGGAGCCCATCTTCAGGCAACTTGTCTCTAGTCTCTCTCTCTCTTTCTCTCATGTTGGATCCTGCAACATTATCCTAGGACAGTGGTGGCGAACCTATGGCACGGGTGCCAGAGGTGGCACTCAGAGCCCTCTCTGTGGGCACGTGCACCATCGTCCCAGTCCTAGGCCTTCAGCTGGGTTTTATAAAACCTTTTTGCTTTAGGCCTCCACCGCCGTGTGCCAAAAAAAAAGGCTCAATCAATCAATCAATTTCAACTTCTTGCGGGGAAAAAAAAGATCTTGCAAAGTTGGAATTGATTGAACTTTTTAGTCCCACCCAGTCTGCCGTTACCACCGCAGCCATGCCCACCCAATGGGCCACACCCACTCAATTGGCCACGCCCACCCAATGGGCCACACCCACCCGGCACTCGATGATGCATAAATGGGTTTTGGGTTGCAGTTTGGGCACTCAGTCTCTAAAAGGTTCGCCATCACTGTCCTAGGACACACCTATTTGCCTTCACAATGATTCTCGTTTAAAATGGCCTCCTTCAACAGGTAAAGGGAACCAGGGTGGATTTCTAGAATGTTTTCACTTTCTTGCTCATAGTGCCAAACCCAAGAAGCACCTCTCGGAAGTCATTCGATTTCAGATGACCAAACAGGATGAAAGGAGGGCATTTAGGTACCATTTGCGGAGGTTACAAAAAAAAACAAAAACAAAACCAGAATCGAAGGACTGCAGGTCACACGCCAGGTTCTTCTTGAAATGTGACATTTATGCAAATGCTCCCTTTCAGAAAGGGCTTGTTCAACACAACCTTTTTTGGTGTACAGCAGATGGCACTTGACCTCCGTACCCCGGGACGATCTCAAAGGAACTCGTAGGGCAAGACCAGATTACAAACAGCCCTTATTAATTCCAAGTGTAGGAACACACAATCTCCTCAGGGTCACACAATCTGTTTTCGAAAGCTAACCCATAAGGAGCGTGTGACAAAATGGGATACACAATACATTCAGACAGTGTACATGTCCGGAAACGCTAAGTGTTGCTCTCTGGGTGATAAATGCATATTGTACAAGAATTAATAGTCATCTATATATAATTCAGTATAAAAGTACAGGAAAGAAGGGGGAGGGAAACACTTTTGTTTGCTCTTCATCCATTTCCAGTTGCAGGAAATATTTTCTCTTGTCTTCAGAGGGTGCAGGGAAAATCCACGTGTAAAAATTTAAACCGAGGCGCCGTTAAGTCTGCGAGGCTTGTTGCTGGTTTAAAAGGATGTTGTACTTTTTTTCTTTAAAATAAATACATTTTTAAAAAAAAGAAAAATGAAAAAAAAAACACCTAAAATTCTTGGCATGCTTGCTTGTTGGGATCATCCAATATATCCTTCCCAACTAGTGGGAAAGTTGGTTTTTTTTTCCGCCATAGAGTAGTATGTTAAAACATCAACGGGCTATCCAAAGCAAAGATCTGTACAAGGCAGGTGTCGATTCGGCCACCGTGGAATTCACGATTTCATAGTACATATTGGGACTACAATGACCAAAATAACCGTACAGGCAGCTGCTGCAATCAGAGCAGATATTTTACAAACTTTCGCTCTTCGGAATTCAGCCTCCTTGCGTTTTATTAACGAATCGTACCCTGGTGTATAGATGTCCTCCATCCAGTATTCTAAATTGTTGGGATTCAAAGATTCTTGAGTCTGAAATTAAAAACAAAAAAAACAAAGGGGGGGAGACATTAAAAGATAGTTTCTCCATCTGTTAGATTTCCTCCTGTCTCGCCATAAATCGTTCGCTGGTTGTATACATCGTTAGCTAGCTGAGCAAAAATATGCCAACTTCACAATCTGGGTAGATCAATCCAGCATGCTAGGCTAAAATATAGTTTGCAGGGTCCTGGGTGGCACTCTGAGCTTGGTTGTTTCTTTTCTTTTTTTCATTACCCAACTAGATAACATCATCAGCTATTTTCCAAAGCGCCTGAGGGCAGGACAAGAAGCAACGGGTGGAAACTAATCAAGGAGAGAAGCAACCTAGAACTAAGGAGAAACTCCCTGACAGAGAACAATTAACCAGTGGAACAACCTGCCTCCAGAAGCAGTGAATGCTCCAACACTGGAAGTTTTTAAGAAGAGACTGGACAGCCATTTGTCCGAAATGGTGTAGGGTTTCCTGCCTGAGTAGGGGGTTGGACTTGATGACCTCCAAGGTCCCTTCCAACTTTATTATTATTATTATTATCACTGCTGGAAGTGGATAGGTGTCAGACCTGTCAGCACTTAAACGTCTACATAGAAACGATCCTTGGCTCCATTTATTGAGAAAGTATAATTTTATTAGAAGTCAAGTCTTTCAAGAAATGCATAGCCAGAACTGAGAATCATACGGCAAAATCCCTAAGTTCAACTCTCTTAACTGCCTCCCGTCACTGACCCCCCCCCATGATCAATCAGGTTCCAGCAATATGTTTTGAGAATGGACACTTCAAACCTAGTTGGTGTGCAGCTGCATTCTTCTCCCAGCTGGGTGACCCTTGAAGCAGCATCTCGGGGAGATACAGACAGCAGTTATTACTTTCGCTTTCCCCCAAGCATTCGCCCCCTTCCATCCCCCTCCCCAGAGTTCATGGCAGACTGTCACCACATGGTAGCAAAGCACCACAAGCAAGCATCAGTTGGCAGTCGACAGTGGTGTTTGCTTATGATGGTTACCGAGTTGGGTAATGAAAGATCTGCACAAAAAGCAACCACACTCAGAGAGCACCAAGGACACCACAGTTCAACCCTAAGCTACAAATATTCTCTTGGGTTGTTTTTTTTTTACTGGTTTATTGTTTTTTTTTCTTTTGTTATGAAAATGCATTAATTTATTGCATGTCATCTAGAGTTACTTTGGCAGTTGAGGTGGCTTATACATGAATGAAAGAAACGGCATTTGTAAAAGATCCGATTTTTCCCATTTTTGTTTGGTCTCCTTGCCACTAAATAAATGGGGAGGTATCAGTCTCCAAAATTCCTTTTTACTGAAAGAAGTATAAAAACATATTCATTTTCACCCAATGCAATTGGGGAAGGGGGGAGAAAAATATATTTGTTTGTTTGTTTGTTTGTTCGTTCATTCATTCATACATTCATTCAATCAGTTTTTAAAGCCCCCAATTTTTAAAAATATCAAAATGCAAAATAAGGCATCAATACAAACACATAGCACCAGAGACAATTAACTCCAAAAGTGTATATGTAGTTCAGGTAGCATCCTGGCTCAGTGCCTGGGAGAAAATAGGACTTCAAAGCACCCTACGAAAGTGAAAATAATTTATTCTGCACAATGCTGTTGAGTTTTGGCAATCAAATAACTGTGGGTATTTTTTTAAAAAAAAAAACACCATCAGAGGCAATGAAGATCCATCTATCTTATTGCCCTCAATTTCCAGAGATTCGCAGCATATAATTCCAATAAAATAAAATTCAGTTATACAGTAATTAATCTGTTTTACAGCATGAACTTATTCCATTGGTCCCCAATTTTTAAAAAAACGTGCTGCAATTTTAATTTTAAATATTGAACGTTGGGTTTTCCTTTTAAGATATATCTGTAAGAGGCCCAATGTGACTGTATGGTTCAATTTTCAACCCCAAATAAACAGGAAACCTGCGAAAATCAAAAAAGGCTTGTGGATCGCCAAGGATGTGAAGGCTGTATATTGTGATTTTGATAGCAGCATCTCGGGCCAGTCCCGAGGGGAGGGTGACAGTTAACAGGATGGGAAGAAAAACTGTTGTATTGGAAAGCTTTCTGATTTATTCCAAAGAAAAATGGAAAGCTGAGGCTGGATCTGCAGTCTCAGAGCTAGCTCTACCCTCACGGTTCCCGTGATTCTCCTGCTTCCAAATTTACCAAGGCAGGCAGGGAGACTCACTCTAAAGCGGCAATCTCACATGCTGTTGTTGCAATTCTTCTTGCTTTTAATTTGGCAGCCTTTGCTAAAAACAGCTGACAAGATGCCCTGGAGTCAAATCGTAGAAACACCTTGTGACTGAACCTTTCTGCCACTCAAGTCTGTTGGGGCTCCAAGGGGCTGATTAATTCCAAATCTTGACACCTGAGCAATAGAAGCTGCAAGAAGTATCTTGTCTACAGGGAGATCAGCAGGAAGATAACTGCGGTTTCCCCCCCCCCAAAAAAAGTCCCTCCAGAATTTGGGATGACAGCCAACCTGTACGACTGGCAAGTCATCAAATGCAGCTCGTTTCATCAGCTGTAGATGGTAGCAAGGCCTACCGTCAATCCATGGAAGCTTAGGTAGCCTCCAGAAGCCAGGTGGCTATTAGTAGCCATTTTAAACCCCCACGATATCCTAGAGAAAAGCTGCATTGTGAAAAGCCAGCATCATCAGGGCCCGTCAGGGTTTTGCATCCTGACACCTGAGGGTGGTTCTCATCAAGAGCCCAAATCAAAACAGGGGCCAAATTTGGGTTTTAAAAAATGAGTGGGGAATGGCACCAATTTATAAAAATAGCAATAGCAATAGCCCTTAGACGTATAAGCTGCTTCATAGTGCTTTACAGCCCTCTCTAAGTGGTTTACAGAGTCAGCATATTCCACCCAACAATCTGGGTCTTCATTTTACCAACCTCGGAAGGATGGAAGGATGAGTCAACCTTGAGGCAGTCCGGATCGAACTCCTGGATGTGGGCAGAGTTAGCAACAGCACTTAGACTTACATACCGCTTCACAGTTCTTTACACCCCTCTCTAAGCTGTTTACAGAGCCAGCGTGTTGTCCCCAACAATCTGGGTTCTCATTTTACCAACCTCAGAAGGATGGAAGCCTGGATCAACCTTGACCTGGTCAGGATTGAACTCCTGGCAGTGAGCAGAGGTAGCCTGCAATACTGCATTCTAACCACTGCACCATCCTGGCTCAAAAAAAAAAGCCAAGAAATAAATATATGACATATGTAATAAGCAATGTGGAATTCTTCCATAAGGTCAGAGCTGGAAGGGGCCATCAAGGTAATGCAGTTGAATTTTGTGTTCAGTTGAGGAGTCCAAATGAAAGCATGCACCCCTTATCAAAAAACATGCCTCTCACTCTTTCTGTTGCATGCATGCTAAGAAAGAGAACAGGTCACTTTGGTTTAATATTGGCTCTATGGTTTTATCTGCTCTTATTCTTTCTGGTTGGGAATTGCCTTTTTAGAGCAATCATAACAAGACCATTCTAGGATGATAGAAGAGGCCCTAGCTTTCTTCTGGGTGACCCTCTTTTGATACTAGAAGAGTGCCACTGTATCACCTCTTCTGAAGGCTAAACAATTTCCGTTCTTTTTTTGACTCTCTTCATTAGGCTTAGCTTCCACTCAGCAATCATCCTCATTGCCCTCCTCGGAACCTGTTTCTGTTTGTGTGAATCTGTTTTAACGGGGGGGGGGGGGGGCTCTGAAGATGGTCCTGATTGATGTAGCATAGCATAGCACTGTTGCTGTGTTTAGCTAGCCCTACTGCACTGGGTGACATCGCTTAGTATCATAGCAGTGGGTGACAAGGTTCAAAGCAATTAGAGAAATTTAACACTGAGCCCTCAATTGTTTACTGATCATTTATTAGTCATACCCCATTTTCAATAGGATCGGCCTAGGCCAGGGGTAGGCAACCTTGGCTCCTTTATGACTCGTGGACTTCAACTCCCAGAATTCCTGAGCCAGCGATGCTGAGGGGAAAGGGAGAGGTTTCCAAGCTGAGCCATGCTGGCTCAGGAATTCTGGGAGTTGAAGTCCACGAGTCATAAAAGAGCCAAGGTTGCCTACCCCTGGCCTAGATGGAAGCGGATCCCCAGGAAGAGGAAAGAATATATCTCACCTGTAGGTCCAAAGAAGCTAGCTTCCCTTTCTCTCCCGAATTCCTTGTGTATTCCTCAACGGTCCACGAAGGCTGTACACGTTTCACTTCAGCCAGCTCTGTCAAGCGCATGTCTGTGTAAAGAGGGTTGGTCTTCATATGTGATTTGAGTGATGCTGGATAAGGGTGAGGGCTAAAGACTTGCTCTATCAGGAAACCGTCTTTGGGTGGTTTGGAATGGCGATATGGCTGAGGGATTTCATACTGCCGATCGGCCTGCAACAAGGTATGAAAGTCGGGTGGGGATCCTTAGTGGAAAGTGGATTCTGATCGGACAACAATGGAAACATGCATGCATGCTTGTTCTGGAAGGGTTCAGCATGAAGGGTTTGATGTGCAAAGGAGATCCTGCGTGCACTTTCAAGCTTTTCCACATTTTTAAACATACCCATTTACACCCAAAGAGGCTCAGTTTGGAGTAGAGGTTAAGATATCAGGCTAAAACCAAGAGACTATGAATTCTAGCTCTCCTTTATGCACAAAGCCAGTCTTTGGCCAGTGTTTCTCAGCCCTGGGAAGGAGACAATGGCAAACCCCTTCCAAAATCTTGCCAAGAAAACTAAAGTGGCTACTCTAGGTAGTTGCCAGTAGTCAAGACTGGCAAACATACACAAAAATGTTACCCAACCTTTCATTGTTTTAAATGTCTGCTTCTTTACACAGACATAATAATAAAAGGAGTAAACACATTATTTCGAAAAAGCGTTGGAGACCCGTTGTTGCTGTGGGGTGGAGTGAGCTCCCGTCACACGCTCCCACTCCCTCCAACCCAGCAGTTCAAAAGTGGGTGACTACAAGTAGATTAGTGGACACCCCTTTGGTAGGCATCTTCATGGAGATGCAAAGGGAGCCCCCAACTGGGCATCAGTGATGTCATCGGCAAATCCTTTCACCTCTTTGGTGCTTCGGACACAGGAATATTAATATTAGGAGCTTCGGAGAACACCTCAACTGTAGCTCTGTGCAAAAACTGATTGAATTTATTTATTAATGAAATACATATTATTGATTGAGTTGAAACTGGGGAAGAAAGGAATTACCTCTTTGGATTTCCGGTGCCAGTCTTTGTTTTCATTCCCACTTCGGTCTTTCATCTCTTCCTCCGTGATGCCAGCTTGGTTGGTATAGGTGATCGCGCGCCAGTCTCTAGGAGAATTGGAAATACTTGCAATCTTAGATTCAGTGGCGCTATTTTCCTCCGTTAAAGATCTCGAGGACCTCCTGGTGAATAAGCTCTTTTTCAAGGCTTTGACACGAAGGCTTTCACTGTTACTACCGCTGGCATCTGAGCAGCACCAGTCTGGATTATTTTCCAGCTTGCCCCCGTGTGATGAATTGTGACATGAAAAAATCCTGGGGGAGGTGCTGTCTTCTGATGGAATCTCACTGGTCAAGGAATTAAGATCAAGCTGGACATTCACACTCTCTGGCTGCTGGATCTTTTGATCCAGTTTGTTTAGCTTCCCCAGGACCTGAGAAATTTCATCCCTGACGCTGGAGAGGGATTCTAGTTTCTTTTCAATTTCCCCAATCCTTAGGACCAGTTTGCAGACGCTGGTCTTCAGCTCGTCATCTGTGCTGCTGATCTCCAGCCGGGAGGCTTTGTCTAGGTTGTGGCCAGCATTTCCGTTGGAAATTTTAGCTAAATGGTGTTCGGGGGAACTTTCACAGTCGGATTTGTGGATCTGAGAAAGCGAGCCCGTGCTGTTGTAACAAGAAGATTGTATCACTCCTGTAGACCCAGAGACGCTCATATCATCCAGAAATCTGAAAATATCGCTGATGTCATCACTGACAATTTCAGAGTCATCATCGGATTGCTTCAAGGAGTGTCGCTCACCATACTTGCTTTGGTTTGGGTGGGTCATCTCCTTGAATTTTTTGTGTTCCAGTCCTTGCCGATCTGTCTGCGTCCCAACATTACTGGTTTTGTCGATGCTTTGAAGCTGAAGAGCAGTGCAATTAATGCTTTTGTCTTTAACTTTTTTCATGGGCTCGCGCTTGTCTACTTCTAAGATGGAGGGGATATCTTTGGATTTATGCCCATTTGGTTTGACCCCGTAATTGGGCTGCATCATGGACTGCTGTTCTTTAGAGCTGAGATATTGCTGATGCCTCTCAGAAGCAGGAAAGTTGGCTGGCTGACTCTTTGAACTGTGATACTGCATCTTCTCTTCTGGCTGTTTCCTGTTAAAAAAGGATCTTTCGAAATCAGGCACTTCCTCTGTGTTCAAACTCCAACTCTTGACTGGCCACGGCGTTGATTTGCTTGGCTTCCCCAACCACCGTTTTGTCTCTTGAGGCCCAAGAATAGTTGTTGGTCCAAAATACGTAGAAGCTTGGAGATCATCTAAGCTTTCGTGCTTGGCTCGTCTCTTATCTGGAACAGGAGAATAAATTGGGTTCAGATACTGGTTACTGTAGGGTATTTCAAAGCTGTGGTTGAAGAACGTCTGCTTGGAGGTCTCCTTTTGGCTTGGCGGTTCCCCAAGCTCATCCTCCACTTTGCCTGGCGGCGACATCAAGCTGGGTGAAATGGTGATGAGGTTATGGAAGTCTTCTTTGAAGATGTTGCGCTTCTGCACACATGACTGCATCAAAAAGGGCTCGTCACTTGGAATGAAGGATTCCTTCATGCTGGTGCTGGGAGGCAGGGATTCCTGGTCTGAGATGGACTCAGTTTCAATGTTCATGGGGAAGTAAGTGCTCTGCATTTCACAGGGGGGAGAACTGGCCATGGTGTAGGTTGCCAAAGCTTGCAGCCGGTCAAGAGAAGCTGTTCGGCCTTTCATGTCCTTATTCACCCCCAGCAAAAGGTTCATCTCCGAAGTGGGTACAAACGGAGGACAGTCTTTGCAATCACCCTTTCTGCATTTGGAAGCTCTCTTGCTGGAATAACCCCTGATGAACTCTCCATCTTGCAGTTCACAGTTAACCACACAGTCCATCGTGTTGCACACCTCCGTATCTGACCGGCAGGAGTCCAGCGAATCTTTTTTCCTTATTTTCTCTCGTGTGGTGGGCAGCTTTTCCTTCGCCATGCCCCCATTCATCTGTATGAGGTTGAAGATGGTCACAATGTCCGCTGCTACCATGATCTTCTTTGACTGCTGACTGTTGACATTGCACCTCATTTTGTCCTTGAACAAAGTGGCTGGGAAATTGGGATCCAGGCAGGCCGTATAGAAAAGCACGCTCCTTAGCTTGGCCAGCTGGGACAAGTCAAACCGAGCACATAATGATTTGCAAAGGTCCTGATAGGAAACCGAGTTCTGCTTAGTATCCAGTTCCTCCAAGATGTTCACCAGGAACACGGAAGACTCCTGATGGGTCTCCATGGTAGGTAGGAAGTGCTGCAGTTCACCCTGAATGTTTTGCTCCAGTTCTGTGCCGATGTGGTAAAATAAAACAAACATGTGGTTATCACAAGCCATATCTTTACATAGAAAGCAGGACAATTTTTAAAGGAAGTGTCTCAGATAAAACTCTCTTTTTTATGATCCTGTAATCCCTTAATTAATTTGGGGTAAATAATTATTTAAAATAATTTTAATGAAAATAATTACACCTTAAATTTCATTCACCTGGTTTAAGGTTTATGGTGAACTTGAACGATGACCATGGGTATCAATGTTAAGCTTCTCATGATTGTAGGAGAGGACCAGGTTGAGACGAGGGAGTGGTCAAATGCATCATTAGTCATGAGCTATGAGGGCTGCAAAAATCCAGACCACTAGATGGTAGACAAGAGACACAGAAAGCCAGCTCTTTGCTGCCCCCTAGGAACTGTCTCAATTTAGGCAGCCCAGATCTTCGCAGGCCCCAGCATTAACCACTATATTTTACTTTGCAAGATTATATTCACAAGGAAATGAATTTGCTTGCAATTACTCTTTGGAAGAGAAAAGAAACAAAACATGATCTAATTCCCTTTCTAAAACAGACCAAGCAATATTTGTTCAACGTGCATATTGTGTCCCAAGTACAGAATTAAGGATTAATCGAAACAATAAATGCAGAGTTCCATAGCTACACAGAACATAATAGGACTGGAGTTACACAGAATAGAGAAACAGCTCCTATAAAGATTTATTATTAATTTGATCCAAACGTGTTGGGACAGACATGTCTCAAACCTCTTCTCATAAGCCTACAAATTCCCCACTCTGAGAGTAAGCCTTGAACTTAACAACCCTTACTTCTTTGTAGACTTGATAAAATTGCCTGCCGACATATATGTGCAAAAGCAACTTTAGCCTATGTGTACAAAACTCTCAGGTTCTGCACCTGGATTTTTCAAAGGAAAGGTCCTAGTTTTCCTAGATTTGTAATTTACTATCAACATCGCTACTACCACTGCTACAATCAGCATCTTATGCTTTCAGACACTTTATCCCTGTTCACCGTTATGCGATTCTATCAATTGAGCGGATATATTTTTGACTATGTTTTTTTTTCTCCCAGGTGGGAGTACAGGGAGAGAACAGCTTGCTATCCAATCCTTATTTGATATGATTGAAACTGTATTTGTCCTCTTTGTTCAGGTTACAACAGCCCAATGATTAGTGGTGCAGTCTTCAACATGTTTGCTAAGAAGCAATGCTCATAGCACACACATACACCCCAAAGGTACACAGAATCCAACTTAGCAAACTAAACGTGATTTTTTTGGTGGGCCATCACATGCTATGTCCAATTCGTGTGTGGTCTCCTGCTAGAAACACACAGACATACAAGTAAGCCAGGAGGAAAACAACATAAGCAGTAGCGAAGAGACTGCCTTTCTCACTGTACCCTTTCCACCTCATTGTTTACATTCCCCTCCTCACCACTGCATCCAATGTAGAGGTTTTAGCTAACCATGCTGAATGCCCCAGGGCTGTGACCACACACATATGAGCCTTTTAAGTAATTACAAGAAGTACCCCTCTGTCTTTCTGCCATTCTCCTGGCTTACACCTCCTGGCTCAACGTTGTTCCACGAAAACCGGTAGGAACATTAGAGCAAGCTCGGTTCTCGAATGAAAGCCCAAAGCCACTTCTCAGATAAACATGCCTGAGAAGGAGGAAGAAAATGAATATACAATTCAGATTAAAATGTACGGTATATTTCCCCCCTCCCCTCCCCATTTTTGTAGCTCAAGCAAAAGGGGGAGGGTTGTACAGCACCCAAACTGGTTTTTCTAAGGACTCCTCCTCTTCCTCCTCCTTTGATCTTACTGGCTTTCCAAGACAGGAGTGGAGTGCTTCCTACCAGTATATTTCACAAGGACACAGATACTTCGTTGTTGGCTTCTGGACCTCAGCATTTCTGTAAATCCCAGGGCAGGTAGAAGATTTTCTGCTGGCAGCTGTCTTAATGTGATTTTTATTTACTCTTCTCGAGCCATGGGGGGGGGAACAAAAGGGAGGAGGCACAACATAATTTGCTAGGGGCTTACTCATCAGCTCAAGTCAAGCATTTATCGCAAGCCTGCAACTCCTTGCATTTTGGGGGGGGGAACCCTTAGGAAGCAATCTTGGCACAGGCATCATGTCTTCTCCAAGCAATAACACAAACCCAAAGGGTGTGGGGAAGGGACGGTGGCAGGAGTTGCTGCTTCCAGCTTGGAGTATGTGACTAATAAACTTAATCTAGATCTAGCTCTCCAGAAGGAGAAGATGAGGGCAGACGGACAGGTCTGACCACATACCAGCTGCACACCTGGATGTCCAACATCCAAGGAGAAAGGATTGCTTGCTTTCTGCCTAGACCATATTGACTCCCTGCTGAGTTTCAGTCAAGTTTCAAAGGCTTTCTTGGTTGGCCATCATAACACTTCCCCTTGCAACTCACCATTTGTGGTGCACAACTTGGGTAACGGTTATTATGCAATCAGAGCATCAGGTAAGTAGGGGCGAAGAAGGGAAATTTTGGGTGGGAAGAAGAAAGCAAAATTATAAGGGCCAAAAGAGCGAGGGGGGGGGGGTGGAGAGAAAGAGAGAGAGAGAGAAACCCATCCAGATTTATGACTGCAGCACACATGTTTGCAACTATCCATCCAGGATCACTGGCAGAGGGGAACAAAACCCAGCACAGCTTCGCAGCAGAACGGTCTGCAGGTCCAGGTATTAAAACATGCCCACCTTGTTGTTCATAAAAATGGAGGACCTTTAGCAGGGAACAAATGCAAAAGAACTCAAAGCCCTCCGGACTAAGGATGCCAAAGATTTTCTTCTCCATCTGAGCTGCCAGCTGCTGTGTGTCTGTTTGTTTCACGGGGGGGGGGGGGCAAAACAAACCGAGGACTTTTGTCAGAATTGTGAATTTTATTCCACGCAGTTTCCTTAAGAGAAATTCCAAACGGCTTGGCCTGTCCACGAGATTCGCTCCACTATTCTACCTTTTCCAAATTCTGAGGAGCTACACACACACACACACAGACAAACACACCAACCTCGATCTATAGTCCGGAAAAACAAAAAGCAAAAGAAACAGCGGGATATAAGCAGTTCCCCCCCCTCTCTGCCATCAATTTATCACTGGTCCCCATGGGGGCTAAATGAGTTACAAGCAGACTAAAAACCTCTCTAGATTGCAAGCAATTTGTTCCATCCACCACTACCCTTCTCTCAGAAGACTCAAGGAAAGGGGGGGGGAGGTAAGAAACCAAGGGGAGGGGGCTAGAGGCTACATCTCTCTCTCTCTCTCTCTCTCACACACACACACACACACAGAGAGAGAGAGAGAGAGAGAGAGAGAGAGAGAGAGAGAGAGAGAGAGAGAGAGAGAGAGAGAGAGAGAGAGAGATTTACAGCTATGCCTGATGGTCCTCCACTTCCAGTTTCATTCATATAAAACCAGGCTGATGTTCCTTAAGCCACTGTCCTGCACCAGGCTGTTGCCCAAGGATCTGGCTACGCTTTGGGAAGAATGGCTACAGGCTGGAAGATTTAAAAAAAAAAACCCAACCAGAATCCATACTTTGCTGGGGCAAACCTGGGCAGCATCCTTCACACAGCGTCCCCTTCCAACCTGGCCAAATTCTCCCAACTACACCCAACGGGTTTTCCTAGAACGAAGATGCCTCTCCCACCTGGCTTTCTTCTCTTGGCCCCTTTCGCCAAGATTCTCCCGGAGGAACTGGAAGGAGAGCCCCCCAAGACGCCTTGGATGGAAGGGCCAGCGCGGATCGCTCCGATCCTAACCCCCCCCCCCCCAAAAAAAAAATCCTCCCCGGTCCCTCTTACCTCCAACTTCCTTGTGGAGGAGCAGGGAAGAAACGAAGAGCGCCTGCAGATCTGGGGTTGGTGGGCTGTTGTTGTTGTGGTTGTGGTTGTTGTTTTTCGTTTTTTTTTGGGGGGGGGGGCTTCTTTCGCCTTCCTCTTGACCCCTCACGTCAGGCTCTTCTCCCGCCACTGCTTATCCTGCAGCCGGGACTTTGCCAGCAGGAAGCAGAGAAAGCAGAAGAGAAAGAACGCCCAGGACTGTCTCCCCATGGCGCCAAGATTTGATTCGCAAGAAGGAGAGAGGAGGAAGAGGAAGAGGAAGAGGAAGAGGAAGAGGGAAGAGGAAGAGGAAGAGGAAGGAAAGGGCCAGCCCCGGGAAGACAACCAGAGGCAAAGGGGATGCCCAAATCCGCCAACCAAGCACACTGCGGAGGTCGCCCAGGATGGTTTGCGCCGATCCAGCCTCTCGGCCCCTCGCCTTCCTTCGGGAGCGTCCCTTGGGGAGGGGCACCAAGAGGTCAGCGGCTCGGCTCCGGAGCCTCCTCGGGCCAGGCGATGGGTGAGCCGGGGACGCTCCTCTGCCCGGGCTGGGCAGCAAACAGAGCCAAGCTCTGGAGAGCGCGCGCACGACGGCGGCGGCGCGCGTTCCCGCTGCCCAGGCCCCTTCCCCCCCCCCTCTCTCCCTCGCCCTTCCGAAGCGCCTGCTCGCCCATCATTGGCCCAGCTTGGCTTCGGGGAGGAGAGAGACCGGGGCAGGCTTTCTCTCCAGCCCGGCCGGCCGGTCGGTCGGTTGAGCTCCCAGGATGGGGAGCCCGGTTTATTATTTCGATCCTAAAGCCCAGCACGTGGGAACTGCAGAATGGCCGATCCCTTCCCTGCCTGTGATGGTTCTCCCTCCGGGCGCCTCCTTTCCTTCCTAGCTCCGGTGGGCAAGAACGGATCGAACAGCCTTGGAGGGATCCGATCCTAAAGCCGCGCAAGTGGGAAAGCGCTGCGAGTGAATTTTAGTGGATTTAATTCCAGCGTTCCCATGCCTCTTGTCTGCCCCCCTCCCTCCCAATTGCGAGATAGAGAGCCTCGTTAGATCCTAAACCAGCGCAGACAGGAATGATTCGTTTTGATTGATGCCATTCTTTTCCTTTAATCTTGGCCTCTCTCTCTCTCTCTCTCTCTCTCACACACACACACACACACAGAGAGAGAGAGAGAGAGAGAGAGAGAGAGAGAGAGAGAGAGAGCTCTCCAAGGTGGGAGATTGTGCATCGAACAGCAGCTTCTCTTTGCAGGCTTAGGGGAAGGGTTGAACTGAGCATATTTTGAATTTCAAAAGTGCTCGGACAACATGCTTCTTGCTCTCTCTAGAACAGTGGTTCTCAACCTTTTTAATGCCGCGACCCCCAACTGGTCGTAAGCCGAGGACTAAACCGATCATAAGTCGAGGACTAAACTGGTCGTAAGTCGAGGACTAAACCGGTCGTAAGTTGAAGACTACCCAACCGGTCGTAAGTCGAGGACTTTCCCTGCCCGGGAGTGCCACGCATGCGTGGTTCCGCCCCCTGCGCCGGCCGAGGCGTAGCTGGCAAGCGGCAGAGACGGAGCAGGCCGATCACCAGCTGGCCCAGCCCAAGGGAGGTAAGGCACCCGCCGGAAAAGGGGGAAAAATGGCGGACAGCCTTGCTTGGCGACCCCCGTGAAATGGTCGATCGACCCCAAATGGGGTCGCGACCCATAGGTTGAGAACCGCTGCTCTAGAAGGGGGGAGAAGTGAGAGGCAGGCAGATAAAAAGTGGTACTCCACCAGTAAATGAAGCGTCAAAGCCATTATCCATACATGAAGATGGGAACCGTGAGAATGAGAAAGAAAAGCAAGCAGGAAGTCTACTTGAGATAAAGGGCAAACCCAATTTTTCTTTTAATGCTGTACGAGCAGCCCTCAAATCACAACCATTCGTTTGGGGACTGTTCAAAGTCACAACAGCACTGAAAAAAGTGACTCCCACTAATGACCGTCGCTGTAGCCCCATGGTCATGTGATCAAAATTCAAGCCCTTGGCAACTGGGATCAAACTCCTGACAGTGGGCAGAGTTTGCCTGCAATGCTGCATTTTAACCACTGCACTCCCAGGGCTCTGGGTTCATAGATTGGGTTCATACACCTTGCCAAGCCATGTTTCCTTGATCAAGCCCCGATTGTGTGGGCTCATGGAATATGCTCATGATTTGCAGTTCTGTGTCTGGGTTCAGGCATCATATTTAGTCAAAGTTAGACAAAGCACATGCCAAGTCAGTGCACACATGAACCAAGCAGTTCAGTTTGTAAAGTATGTCACAGGTCCTCGTTAGTATATTATTCCATCATTGTTTGCCAAAACAGATAATTCATATTCAGGAAATTGTTGGTTATTCAATAATCAGGCTGAATTATCCACACTGGATGGCAGTGTTATAAAGTTCAACAATTCTGGAAGATGATTCATCACAGAATAAAATAAAATTTAAAGATAGGTTTTCCTTTCTTGCTGGTTCTTTTTTAGCTTGTTTATTAAGCTTTAATTAAGCCTTATATTCCTACAGAAATATGAAGAATGAGGACTGTATACAATAACAGCTGCTAAAACATTTTAAGCTGACTGAAATTGTGCACAATTCTTTCTTAAGAAGCATGAAAAACTGAGCTATGAGAGTTTGGATCCATATCAGCCATAAGCGGACATTAGTCTGATACTAAATGTAATATAACTTGGAAACAAGATTTGTGGATTATTATCCTGCACATTGATTTGAACCACATCCAAACTCAGGTTTCTTTTGACATAGGCTTTAAAATATTAATGTTCTGGCAAATGTTTGTTTGATTTGTTATCATAAGGATAGACTTTCTCAGATCACATAGAAACTTCTAATTTATTCTGACTGATGTTTTTTTTTAATCATACTGGCTGCCTTTGTTAATTACCGAATATTGATTTTTAATAATGGATTTAAAGTCAACACTAATGTAAGATCACTTTCATATGCAGTACTAATGTAATGTTGCTTTGAAAATTCTTAAGTCAATTTTATGCAGCTTTACGGTTTCTTTTTTTTTCTAGCTGTGCTTTTTTTAACAGGAAAGGAAAAACAAAACTCCTCTCCTTTAGTCTTCTTATTTTGTCTTGTCTCCTGGGACAACTCTTCAAGGATTTAAAGGATTTTCAATGTTTTCTTCTCTGGGCTAAACATTTCCAATTATCTTCAACTTCCCCTGCAGGACTTTCTTTGAGGGTTTGCAGAGAACTGTGTTCTGACACCTATTTATTCAGTCCATTTGTATTCCACCACAACTGTATACAGACTCTTAGTAGGCAGACTAGACAACCATTTGCCTGAAATGGTATAGGGTTTCCTGCCTGAACAGGGGGTTGGGCTAGAAGACCTCCAAGGTCCCTTCCAACTCTGCTATTCTATTCTATTCTATTCTATTCTATTCTATTCTATTCTATTCTATTCTATTCTATTCTATTCTATTCTTCTAGTCTAGTCTAGTCTCCATTCTCTTCTCTTCTCTTCTCTGTTCTCTTCTATTCCGTTCCGTTCCATTCTGTTCCGTTCCGTTCCATTCCATTCCATTCCATTCCATTCCATTCCATTCCATTCCATTCTATTCTATTCTATTCTATTCTATTCTATTCTATTCTATTCTATTCTATTCTATTCTATTCTTCTAGTCTAGTCTTCATTCTCTTCTCTTCTCTTCTCTTCTCTTCTCTTCTCCATTCTCTTCTATTCCATTCCGTTCCATTCCATTCCATTCCATTCTATTATTCTATTCTATTCTAAATTCTGTTAGCTGATATAGCTGGTTCGGTTCACACAGCACGTCAGCCTAAAATGTAATGGTCTAGCTTATGCTTCCAAGCTATATAAACCCAGCCAATAATTTTTCTCAGTGTGGTTAGTGTAGCATTTAGTAGCTGAGTTCATAGAGCATACTGAGCCCCTATGCTGAGTGAACAAAATACAATGTTGGTCTTCACAAAACACGACCTAGCCAAAGAAATATGCCATATGGCTTAACACGATGACCTGGTTGTCACAACATGCCAAAACAGTGACTGAGTTGCATGTTATCAAACTCCAGTTTAATCTAAGCTAACATGTTAACATTGCTTTTGAATTATGGTGTTGGAGAAGACTCTTGAAAGTCCCCTGGTCTGCAAGGAGATCAAATCAGTCATTCCCAAAGGAAATCAACCCTAACTGTTCTTTGGAAGGACAGACACTGAAGCTGAAGCTCAAATACTTTGGCTAGCAAATGAGAAGCGAGGAGTCATTGGAAAAGACCCTGATGTTGGGAAAGATGGAAGGCAAAAGGAGGAGAGGATGGGATGGCTAAATGGTGTCACCGATGCAGTGAACATTAATTTGGGCAAAATCCAGGAGACAGTGGAGGATGGGCGTGGGAGCTGATGTGCTGTGGTCCATGGGATTGTGAAGAGTCAGACATGACTTAGCGACTGAACCACAAAGCATGCTATGTGAACCCAAGCAGATGGATTAATTCAATACCCCATGAATCAGCTCACCACAGGAAAAGACCAAGACTTTGGGTAATAAACTAATCCGAAAATCCTTGGAATGCCTCTATGTCATTTTGTTTACTCAGAAACTAAACTTTCCTGAATGACAGTTTAAAAAAAATTATAGGGCCTTGAGCCAAGTGAGAGCTCATCCCATTCACAGAGTGGGTCTGTGCATCATCGTAAATCAAGGTTTCTTCAATCCTAGTTTGTTAAATTGTGATAGAATGGGTAGATTACCTTGGAGAACAAGGGGAAGAGACGCTGCCTAGGAATCAATCAGACGAGAGGCGGGAGCCCCCAATGGCTTAGCAGCCAGAGGAAGAAAGTTAGGAAGAATACAGAATAACAAGAGTTGAAAGGGACTTTGAAAATCTTCTAATCCTTCCAGACAAATGGCTGTCCAACCTCTACTTAAAAAGGTCCAGTGATGGAGCACCCAAAACCTTTGCAGGCCAGCCATTCCACTGACTAAGCAGTTAAAAATGCTGGCAGGAAGACTTGCAGGATTCTATTAACGTAGCCATACAATAAAGTAGATTAGTTCATCTAACCGTGTTTTCCTGTCTTGTTTACCTGGGATGACTGACATAAATAAAGTGCTTTTGGCCAGGTAGGTGCAACATGCCAAGTTATGAATCATGATTCACAAACCACCACGGTTGCACACATTGCATTAAACCCAAATCAAATGAACTGCATATAATGGGAGGGTTTAGATTGCATTAAACCACCAATTTTATTTTGCAATCTTCTACAAGTCTTGGATCTAGGTCTATTGTGTTTGGTTGACTGGCTATAGGAACAAAATCTGCTTTCGTTTCACAAAATCCAGTGGGTCTCACACCACGAAATGCAGAAAAACATTGAAGTTCTAGCTTCTTCTTGAGATGTTTTCAAGATACACCCTATCAAAGTCCATGATAGCTATTTCCATAATAACGAACAATACCCAATGAAAATTGCAGGTAATAATAATACATTAATAATTGGTTTTAAGGAAAGGATTAGATATGGTATTCTTTCACTGTAAAATCCTAACTTTTGTGTTGTTACCTGCGCTGCAATTATATTTGACAATTGATTAAAAGGCTTCTGTTTTCAGCATTGACCCTCCAGTTTTTAATATCATGCTGTGCAGTAAATGAATGCTAATGTAAGCCTCTGTCTATTTATAACATGGGGCAGCAGTATTCACTGCAGACAAAATTTCACAATGTCACAATGCACTTGTAACAGCCGTGATTTGCTGAGAAATTAGTTCATCAAGATTTTAGAGGCACCATCTTCAGATCAAAGGTGGATCAACTTTTTCTCAGCCCTTGAGCTTCATATTATGGACAGATGAACAAGCCCTTATCTGTACAGTGTATCATTGTGTTTCTCCCTATTTATTAATTTTTTTCAGTGGAATTTGGAGCAACTGAGAGCTCTCTGCTTCCAGTTCCCAACAAACACAAAACAAACATTGCTTCAATGTGTCTTCCTCATAGAACATCTATCTCTACCATGATGGACAGCTCTTCTATTGATATTCCCAAAAGATACCATGTCCAAATCAGCTGGCAAAAGTGAAATGTTAGATAAGAACAGCTGCCACAGGTAGCTCATCATCCACTATATAGGCTGGACTACCATGGCCATAATCCCCAACCACTAGGGCAACAAGTTGGCAGCTGGTGCGAAAAGCTGAACCTCTTCCATGGAACTCCTTAAGCCACTTTGTGTGTTTGTTTTTGGTTTAATGGGTTGAGCAAATCCAGCCACATTGGCTTGTATTGATTTAGTGTGACATGTGAACCCGGTCTTGTTAAGCTCTACTATCTGGAGGATTTGGGGATTTGTAGGAGACAGTAACCTGGAAAGTATGCAGTTGGAGTGAACTACTTTGCAGAAAACTATCTCAGAATGTATGTGTCTACGTGTTACACTGACAACCTTTTTTCCTTTGGGAATCCAAAGTAGTGTTCCCTCTGCAGGTGTCCCCAGGAGGGAGAGACTATTGACAAAGGATTTCCATTTGGGGTCTCAGGTCACCTGCTTGACGTTTATTGTGAATTTCTACGCCAGAATGAGACAACTCATCACAAGAAACTTGCGCAGCCAATTCACTGCTGCCAATTCGCCACGGCCAACTCACCATGGGATAAGCGGCCACAGCCAACTTTCCACAGGAGGACAACTGGCTGCCGGGTAATTCAACAATTTTATTTAATCATTTAAAACAGGGGTCCCCAAACCCCGGTCCATGGACTGGTACCGGGCCGTGGCATGCCAGCAACCGGTCCGCACAAACAAGCAAAGCCCCATCCATGGGATGCAGGCAGCACACAAAACCACGCATCCTCCAGTCTGCGGAAAAACCTCTCTCCACGGAACCGGTCCCCAGTGCCCAAAAGGTTGGGCACCTTTCATTTTGCCTCTCCTTTTGCATTTTTTTTTCTTTTATGATTCTCTTCCACCATTTCTCCGATATTATGCACCCTTTGTCCCGTGGCAAGTTGTCCCGTGGCGAGTGACTGTGGTGAGTTGTCCTAGACCTGTCTATGCCACTTCTCTGCCAAGCAGTCTTCAAGTTAAGGGGAGAACAGTGATGGCGAACCTTTTAGAGACCGAGTGCCCAAACTGCAACCCAAAACCCACTTATGCATCGTCGGGTGCCGGGTGGGTGTGGCCCATTGGCTGGGTGTGGCCCATTGGCTGGGTGTGGCCAATTGGGTGGGCGTGGCTGTGGTGGTAATGGCAGACTGGGTGGGATTAAAAAGTTCAATCAATCAATTCCAACTTTGCAAGATTTTTTTTCCTGTGAGAAGTTGAAATTGACTGATTGATTGAACCTTTTTTTTTTCACACGACGGCGAAGGCCTAAAGCGAACAGGTTTATAAAACCCATCTGAAGGCCTAGGACTGGGGAGATGGTGCGCGTGCCCACAGATAGGGCTCTGAGTGCCGCCTCTGGCACCCGTGCCATAGGTTCGCCACCACTGGGGTAGAATGAGCAGAGCAAAACTCACCGAGCAATAAAAAGACTGGATGAAGACGAGTGGATGAAGTTTATCTGGTCCTTTAGTCAGCTCCTCTTCTTGTTCTCTGCCCATTTTTTAAAAACAAACTTCTCCTCTTGCATATCAATATAATTAAGTAATACGTTTGCTTCTTTCCCTGCTCGCTCGCAGCCAGGGTACACAAGTCTTGTGCCTACCAAGTTGCGTCTGTGAGCTGGCGGTGGCAAGCAGCAAATGACTGATGACAGGCACAAATTCTTGTTCAGCTAAAGGCTTCTTGGCACCAAGGCTGCCTGGGAGAAATCAATCCATCCTTACCAGATGCGCTGATGAAAAAATACACCAAATTAATGAAAGGTATCAGACGGGATGCCAGAGCTAGGCTGAAACAAATGAGCCTTCCAAGCTTGATTTATGAATAATGGGGGAGCCAGGCCTCTGCTGGAGCAGGTCACGTGGGGAGGAGAAAAAAGAGCTTGTTCGCCTGAGAAGGTTGGGCGGGTGCTTTTCTTAGTCCAGGTTTTGCACTCGCCAGTGCAGCCCGTGGGAGGAATAACAGAATAACAAAGTTGGAAGGGACCTCGGAGTTCTTCTGGTCCAATCTCTTCCTCAAGCAGGAAACCCGGTACCATTCCAGACAAGTGGCTGTCCAGTCTCTTCTTAAAAGCCTCCACTGATGGACCACCCACAACTTCTGAAGGCGAGCCCTTCCACTGGTTAATTGTCCTCACCGTCAGGAAATTTCTCCTTAGTTCTACGTTGTTTCTCTCCTTGATTAGTTTCCATCCATTGTTTCTTGTCCTGCCTTCTGGTGCTTTGGACAATAGGTTGACCCCTCTCTTCTTAGCGGCAGCCCCTCAAGTATTGGAACACTGCTATCATGTCACCCTAGTCCTTCTTTTCACTAGACTAGACATACCCAATTCCTGCAACCGTTCTTCATGTGTTTTACCCTCCGGCCCCCTATTATACTGTATTATACTATTTTTATATTACTAGATTATACTGTCCACGACTATTGAATCCATGTGCCCTTTACTTTATGTGATCTGATTTGCTCTTAAGCTTTTCCATTGCTTGAAGGTTCTCAAGACACTTCCCAAAGTGAACTGGGAATTGTGTAGTTCTAACACATCTAGAAAAGGCTGTTCCCATTCCACTCAAGTACAAATATATATATATATATGAATGAGCTTGGTATGAATATGAATTAGTTTCCAACTGTGCCCCTGGTACAGACAGAATGTTTTGTCCAGACGAATTATCTCTGACCCCTGCACCAAATAATGTGGGAGAAACATGTTTTGCAGCTTATATTTGAAAGGAAACTCTTCCTCTCCCTCTCTCTCTTTCCCTCTCCCTCTCTCCTTCTCCCTCTGCCTCCCCCCTCTCTTTTTCTCCTTTTAACCAATGCAAGGATGAAGACTTCAGTTATTCAGTAGGCATGCAAATGCATACTCTTAAAGAAAAAGATTGTGAAGAGCATGTAGATTACGCCAAATTGCAAATCAAACATTCATAGGTTTAGAGGCATTTGCACCAAACATGCACATGTTTTAATGCATTCTTAAATAAAAATATTCTCAAGCTTGAGGAACCGAATCTGAATAAAAACAAAACAAAACAAGACACTAAAAAAATGAAACTGACAGAAACTCACCCATGTAGCCACAGAACTTGGTACACAGCATTTTGGGAAATCAGATCAGGTCCGTATCATCTAAAAAGCACATGTAGCACAGAAAGCAATACAATCTAAAAACTCCCTCTGATCAAATTGGGATAAAATGTCAGGGCATTCTTCTGTCCATTTGTGAGGTTGGAGCTAATACTATTGACTGCAGTGTACAAACATTGCATTTGATTTAATACACGCACAAATACACCAGAGATCCGATGGTAATTCAACTTCCCCTCTTCATGATCTCTCTCTCTCTCTCTCTCTTTTAAATAATAATCTACCCTGTAATGGAGCTAAGTAGTTCTAAAAAGCTTGGTGGTCGACAAGAAATATCTGAAACCTATTAAATGCATAAAATCCTTCTAAATTATTTATGAAAATAGCCACTTCCTGGAATCACCTTATAATCCCTGTCTACTCTACTTCTTACTTGTAAACCTATTCCAAGTATTATAGGAACCCGTGTGTCCCCCTCTTCTATATATAAAACCCTACTCATATTGATTCTTGAGTGTTGATTCTCTTCAAAGTTGAAGAAAATCAACTAGAAGACTTCAAAAAAGATCTGAATGGAAGGTTTCTAAAGATATGGCCATCTCTTCCTGGTTCCAAGAACCTCATGAAACATGGCACATTGAATCATAGGGCTGGAAGGAACCTTGAAAGCCTTTCAACCTGACCCTCTGCACAAGACTGGAGCCTTATACCATTCCAGACAAATGGTGGTCCAGTCTATTTTTGAGAACCTCCAGTGATGGAGCTGAGCACTCATAGCAGAAAATGTTTTGGCTATAATTTTCAGATGGCATGGGTTAACATTCACCAAAGCACCAGAGGGCAGGACAAGGAACAATGGTTGGAAACTGACCAAAGAGAGAAGCAACCTGGAATTAAGGAGAAACTTCCTGACAGTGAGGACAATCAACCAGTGGAACAGCTGGCCTCCAGAAATCATGGGCGCTCCATCACTGGAGATTTTTAAGACGAGACTAGACAGTCACCTGTCTGAGATGGTATAGGTTCTCCTGCTTGAGCAGGGGGCTGAACTAGAAGACCTCTAAGGACCCTTCCAGCTCTATTCTATTCTATTCTATTCTATTCTATTCTATTCTATTCTATTCCATTCTACTCTACTCTACTCTACTCTACTCCATTCCATTCTCTATTCTATTCTATTCTATTCTATTCTATTCTATTCTATTCTATTCTATTCTATTCTATTCTATTCTATTCTATTCTATTCTATTCCCTATTCCCTATTCCCTATTCCCTATTCCCTATTCCCTATTCCCTATTCCCTATTCCCTATTCTATTCTATTCTATTCTATTCTATTCTATTCTATTCTATTCTATTCTAACATACATGTACGTACAGCTGAAATGGGGAGAGCTAACTGAATCTGAATTTGATGTGAAGAAGGCAATTGAATTCAATGTCTTGCGTTCCTGAGATTGCAAGCCTAGAGATGATAGGATAATGATAATCCATCCCATTCAGCTATTGGCTTAAGAGGAAGAGGGGCGCACAAATCTTACAGCATGTTGGAGAAATCCTTTTCTAAGCTCAGGACAAAGCAGAGATGATTTCCCCTGGCGGCCAAGCAATCAAATTGGAGACTTTGATAACAACAACAAGTAGACCATTGTCATTTGCTTTAATTACATCTTCCTCTAATTATAATGTGCACGGTGCTTGCAGACGTAGCACCGACTGATGAATGCTTTCTTTCACAGAAAGGAAGCTGACTTGAACCACCGAAGAGGCTCACTGATGCCTCAAGTAATACAGTCTACGTGGCCAGGCCATCATGGAAAAATAATTAATGCTAATTTCTTTTTTTAAAAAAAGTTTGATTAGTTTTTATAGGGTTAGGGGTAGAATGGGGTCAGGGTTGGGATTAGGGTTTAGGTTGGGATTGGGGTCAGGGTTGGGGTTGGGGCTAGGGTTTCCCCAAGTAACATTTTCGATATTTAGCAAACAGCATTTTGTCTGGGTACCTATATTTAGTGAACAGTA
Organism: Protobothrops mucrosquamatus; assembly: GCF_001527695.2. Taxonomy (NCBI): domain Eukaryota; kingdom Metazoa; phylum Chordata; class Lepidosauria; order Squamata; family Viperidae; genus Protobothrops; species Protobothrops mucrosquamatus. The sequence continues at coordinate 499,499 of NW_015386672.1, read as the reverse complement.
CTAGATATAGTAATAGATAACAGTAATAGATATGGTTAATTATCCTAAACAGTATTAATTAATCACTCCATGGCAGTGATGGCGAACCTTTTAGACACCGAGTGCCCAAACTGCAACCCAAAACCCACTTATGCATCGTCAGGTGCCGGGTGGGTGTGGTCCATTGGCTGGGTGTGGCCATTTGGGTGGGTGTGGCCCATTGGGTGGGCGTGGCTGCAGTGGTAACGGCAGACTGGATGGGACTAAAAAGTTCAATCAATCAATTCCGACTTTGTGAGATCTTTTTTTTTCCCTGCGAGAAGTTGAAATTGACTGATTGATTGAACCTTTTTTTTTTTTTTGCACACGGCGGAGGCCTAAAGCGAAAAGGTTTTATAAAAGCCAGCTGAAGGACTAGGACTGGGGCGACAGCGCACGTGCCCACAGAGAGGGCTCTGAGTGCCGCCTCTGGCACCCGTGCCATAGGTTCGCCACCACTGCTCCATGGCATTCTTCTTGCTAATATGTATTCAAAATTACACATCACATTCCTTTCTCTCTGATTCGTTTTTCTAGCCATTGATAAAAATTATCCCATGTTCTAAAGTAAACTGAACTTTCTTTCTCTTTAATCTCTAAAGTCAAATGCTAATTTCTGAAGCCTTACTTTCTCATGAACCGCCGAGTTTCTTTGGAGAGCTACACTGATCACTGAGTTCAAGCCAAGAAGCCCAAAATGCTATGCCAGAGCACGAGTGAGGATCTGCGAGGAAAGATTTGTTATCCATTTTTTTAACCGACCCTGCCTTTTGACTTCATAGTAGCCTAGCATGCAGGAAAAAAAGCATATTCTTGTTATGTGCTCCTGGCCACTTTCCTTCGTGACCAGAGGCAAGCTCGCCTGACCAATAACCAGCTAAGACACAAACAAAAGGCCTTTTATTTCGTTTATTGCAATGAGCGGGGAGAGAAGCTATCAAAGTTTGGTTCTCTCCAAAGTTTCAACCCAAAATATTCCCTTCTTTATACAACCCTGTCCCGGCCGCCACATCCCTCCTCTTTCCCCATTGGCTGGGGTACTATGAGGTTACACTCTTTCCGACCGCCTTCTACATATTTCCTGCTTCATACTAAATCATACATCATATGTACATTAAAATTAAGAGATAATTTATGCAAGGTGTGTCAGTTAATATTAATCAACTAATTGCACATGCTGAGTTGCCTGAGTTCTGGCCCCCCTTTTTTATGACTTCTTGGAAAAATAGCTTCTTTCCTGTTTTGCTAGTTATCTTCTCTTACAGCTCCTTTTCCCATTGTGAAGACCCAGATAACAATTTTGCCTATGTGTTTCTCTGACACCCTTCCTTTATGTTATCCTTTCCTGTTTCCCAGCCATCATAGCTTCTCCACTCAGTAAATTTCCACTGCAGCAAATTCAATTTTAAATTTCTCTTTCAGTATTAATTTTTTTGAAGACCTTTCCTTTGCTTCGATCATTCTTTTTCAGATACTGAAAAAAGTAATATCCTAGAATCTTCAAACTTGGCAGTCTTGGACGGCTTTGAATCCAAGTCTAGACTCAGTGCACAAATCTGTTCATTGTAACAGCTCTGGCAGTTGCTTTCTGTTTTGATAGCTGTTTACTATCAAACAGCTTGTAGTGTTAGGATGAATCTTCCAATATTTAGCTGAGATCTATTTTCCTGCAGATTGAACGCGATTCATTGCAATCTTGCTAAATGGATGAATCATGTCTGTCCAATAGAGGAGGATATTTGTAGTTCTGGGTTGGACCTTGGAATCCCCGGTGCTCTCTGAGCTTGGTTGTTTCTGACAGACATTTCATTCTCTAAGCAATATCCTCTGTGCTAGAAGGGAGTGGAATTCGCTCTCTGTTTAAATACAGTGACTTGCCAGATCAGTCTTGGTGGGAGTGCTGTTTACTACGTGGTAGTTCCGTGATTGGGTTGTGTTGTTTACTGTTTGATAGTTGGTCTGGTATTAATCCTGGTGTTAATCCCTTCTAAAGCAGAAAACTACACTCCTACCAAGAGGTCTTCTTCTTCTTCTTGGGATCAGGGTTGGGGTTGGAGCAGGAAGTAGAACATCATCAGATGCACAGATGGGTTCAGCAAGATTTTTGGTCTAATCCAGCAGCACTACATTGTTAAACAACAACAACAAAAAAAAACACCCTGAAACTATCCACTCTTCCATATTAAATGGGCTGTTGCTGATTTTCTTTTTGTACCAAAAGTGGAGAGTCTGTACCCATTCAAGCTCTGCTTTCTTTCTTGCAAATGTCTTCTGTCTTATTTATCAGGGGCCAATTGATGACCATTTTACCCAACACATTCATAAAAGCATTACTTTGGGTTTGTTGTTTGCTTTCCAGGGCATGATACATCAGAAAGGTCAATGCCTCTCAACTAATTCAATTACAACAGGCTCATCAATCATACCAGTTCTGCAAAACCTTGGTTGGCTCACAGCTTTTTTGACAAATGGCAAATGCCTGAGTCTGCATATGAGCTGCTTTGCTTGAATTGCTGGCCTTGTGGATGCACAATAGGACCGCAACGCCTACCTTCAATCTTCCTTTATTGATTCCTGTACAGTGGTTTCAAATCTCCGTAGCAGATATCAAACTGTGGTGGAATGTAGCCTGAATTCCCAGGGATGCATTCCAGAGGGTCAAGAGGCAGGGAAATTTAGCTCTGACTGGAGGGTGGGGAATGGAAAGATTTATACTCCTTGCAGACAGCTGAAGAAGCTTCTTGGATGAGAAGCGAAACGTCTTCAGAGAAAAACAAGAAAGTCCAGTTGCCTCGTGAAAAAGCATCTTTGGGATAACTATGACCTGGATGACTGAGAATCTCCATCGACATTTGCTTTTGCATGCCTTTGAACTGCTACATTGGCAGGAGCTGGGGTGAGGACGGGAGCTCGCCCCATTGCATGGCACTGGGGTCTTGAACCTGGACCACCGGCTTTCCAGCTGACAAGCCCAGCATCTTAAACGCTGAATCATCACACTCTCCCACATACCTTTATAACTGAGCAGAAATGCGTTAAATACAGTGAGAATACTCATTTTAGGTCTATCTACTTAATGGTTATGAAGTGTAAATTATAAATCAAATGAAATTGTAGCTTTTATTTTGGCCTCACTCTTTCCTTGAAACTTGTGTCTACTTTTTAGAGTGCAGTCATGGGTCAAGAAAAGTTGTACACCTCTGCTTAGGAATGATGTGTGTGCCTCCCTATAATGTAATTTTTCAAAAAAAAGTCAAAATAATCCCTTGACTTGTGACTGCTATTGATTAAATGACTCGGCAAAGTCTAAACAGGATGGACAGATAGTTGACAAGTTCTCTAGTACAATGGGTACATTATACAAGCTCAGATGAAAATCATAAGGGCAAAACAGATTTCACAAAATTTAATAACTTCTTGTAGAGAAATGGATGGAAGGACATTTAGTGAGGAGGCACATAGATGAACACAAAGGAGCAAAAGCTAATTTTATGCCCCCGTTTCAAACTGTAATGAGAGAAGCATTTCCAACTTAGTTGACCTAATTCCTTACCTCACGCTTTGCTTATGAATATTTGACATTTTGTCGGCAGCCGTTCAAACTTCAGCAAAATTCCTATGTCTCCAGTTTAATTAGCCTTGATAGAGCAGAACTGAAACAAATCTGAGGACTGTGGTATTTCTCCTCAGCAAATGAAAAACATTTTCTTTTTTAGCTTTTTGTTATAAAAACGTCTTCCATATCTATGAAGATGTTGGGACCATCTTTGCCAGTTATTTTTTTTTTACTGCCTCTATTTTTTAATATGTGTCTGATTCAGCTATGAACATCTTTTATACTGTAGTAGCACCCCAATAAACAAAACAGCAGCGGGAAATTTGCCACTGGATTCCAGGAAAGATAATAAAATTGTAATTCAGCTGCATTTTGAGAACTACAGGTTCCTCACAACTGATTTTAATAAAAGCTCTAGACCTAACCTAGAACTCCTCATGCTTCAAAATGAACAACTGTAACTTTCCTACAAGTGCTCCATCCTTCTGAAATAGGAAGAGGAGCAATGAAGCAGACATCCTTTTCAGTAAGCTATGGAATTCTCTCCCCAGAGAGGCAATACCGGTGATATTTTGGGATGTAAAAAATACCTTTTCCTTCTCCTTGACCAGAATAACAGGATAACATAGTTTAAAGGGACCTTGGAGGTCTTCTACTCCAACCCCCTGCTCAAGCAGGAAACCCTATACTTTTTCAGGCAAGTGGTTGTCCAATATCTTCTTAAAAACCTTCTGTGTTGGAGCACCCACAACTTCTGGAGGCAAGTAGATTATGTGACGTTCGGTATATTCATCAGTTTCAACTTGCAGCACACCAACATTGAGCATGCTGGACAGTTGCTAGTGCTATTGTTCTGCTACAATAGGTTCTTCATTCGTGTCCCAGACCTTTCAAAAGGATTGAAAACATTTTCGATAAAATGCCTCTAGGTTTTCTTGTAAAGCTAATATTATTATTTTATTATTGTTTGTTGCACAGTCAGCCAGATGTTCATACCAGTTTTCGCTTTTTTGTGCACCGAACAAGTCCTTCCCAAGCAACTGGGATAGGCAGATTTTTTTTGTCTTTGATGGTGTTGCAATATATCGTTGCAAGATGTAAGCTGTTCCGAGCAAAGCTGCCTTTTGCAATTGACCGATGGTGATTTTGTCAATGCCGATGGCATTCAAATGATCCTCCAGATGTTTTGGAATTGCACCCTGTTGTTGCTGTTATTTTGTCTCTGTTTGGCAATGTAAGAAGATTGTCTCACCTTTACCCTTATGGTTCCTTTCATCTTTTTGTCTGTCTTTGTAATTTAGGGCCCATTTTGATTTATTTATTTATTTATTTATTTATTTATTGAATTTATATACTGCCCTATCTCCCTTACGGGACTCAGGGCGGTGAACAGGCAATAATAAAAACCATGATAAATATACGCAAGTTTCTGTTAAAAATCAAATTAAATAACAGGCCTGCTCTAAAAATACCCCATACAAAACCCCCACTAAAATATAATCAAACTACGCCAGGGCGGCCGCACGGAATAGATGGGCCTTCAGGGCTCAGCGAAAAAGGCGCAGGTCCGCAACTGTACGTAGGTCGGGGGGTAGGTCATTCCAGAGGGCAGGAGCTGCCACAGAGAAGGCTCTCCCCCTGGGGGTCGCCAGCCGGCATTGTCTGGCCGACGGCACCCTAAGGAGGCCCTCTCTGTGGGAGCGGACTGGTCGAAGGGAGGTATTTGGTAGGAGGCGGTCTTGCAAATACCTAGGTCCATTTCCATGGAGCGCTTTAAAGGTTGTTACTAACACCTTGAAGCGCACCCGGAAGGCCACAGGCAGCCAGTGCAGCTCGCGCAGGAGAGGTGTTACATGGGAGTATCTAGAGGCCCCCAGGATCCCCCGCGCGATTTGATATGATGTGCAAGGAGACCTTGGAATTTGCAGAAGTAAATCAAGGACACAGACTTTTCCAATAAAGTTTTATCAGGCCCAGTAGCCATAGAATATTGGCTACACATGGTAAAGGAGAGCAGAAAACTGGAAGAGGTCAATGTTTCATGTTCTGAAAGTCAGCACTTGCAATGTTATATTTTGCTGAATCTCCATATTTCATTGCGGTACAGACAGGAACGCTTCATGATCCAGCAAGCCCTATTCCCAGGGTGTTCCTGACTTGGAGAAATGTTATCTCAGCGTAACTGGATCAGAATATCCCTCCAATACATAATAATTTAATTGTAGCATTTACTGCTCAGCATAGCTCTTAGAACGGCTATAATTTGTTTTTAAAATTATAAGATTATGAGCTAAGTGGCGTTCTGAAGAATATCCAACAATGTGGTCAGTAATGGAAAACACATTTCCTATATCGGAGGTTTGCTTATTCTGAACAACCTCTTTATGGTTAACAAAAGCAGTCTGGAAATTTCTTCAAAGGCTGACTTATTTATTCATCTATTTTTTTACAAATAAAGTCATCCAATATGAAATATGAATAGGAAAGAGATCTTGCAATCTCTCTTACAGAACAGAATTGAGTCTTCTTTGTAATTCTCTTATATCTTTCCCTGAACAATTTGCATAACTATTCTATTTGTTTATTTGTATCCTGCCTTTATTATTTTTAAAAATAATTCTAGGTGGTGAACATATCCCAACATACCTTCCTCCTCCTATTTTGGGTGGGTTGGGTTGAGAAGAGAGAGTGACTATCCCAAGGTACCCAGCTGGCTTTCATGGTTGAAGATGGGACTTGAACTCATGATCTCCCACTTTCTCGCCTGGTGATTTAGATTAGAGAAAGGTAATTTGCTCCTGGGGAGGAAAGCTATGGCAAATCTAGACAGCATACTAAAAAGCAGAGACATCACCCTGCCAACAAAAGTACATATAGTTAAGGCCATGGTTTTCCCAGTTGCAATGTATGGCTGTGAAAGTTGGACCACAAGAAAGGCTGAGCGCCAAAGAATTGAGGCCTTTGAACTCTGGTGCTGGAGAAGACTCCTGCGAGTCCCCTGGACTGCAAGGCGATCAAACCGGTCAGTCCTAGAAGAGATCAACCTCGACTGCTCTTTAGAAGGCCAGATCCTGAAGTTGAAACTCAAGTACTTTGGCCACCTAACGAGAAGGAAGGACTCACTGGAGAAGAGCCTAATGCTGGGAAAAATGGAGGGCAAGAGAAGAAGGGGACGACAGAGGATGAGGTGGCTGGATGGGGTCACTGAAGCAGGAGGCGTGAGCTTAAATGGACTCCAGAAGATGGCAGAGAACAGGAAGACCTGGAGGAACGTTGTCCATGGGGTCACGATGGGTCGGACACGACTTTGCAACTAACAACAATTTGGATGGATGAAAATGCCTTTCTAACAATGGACAATGTTCTTGCCAGATTGACCTCTACACTCACCTGCAGAAATCACAGAAATAATTCCCTCTGCATTTGAAATAGGATAGGTCTGCTTTGATGCAGATCACAGTGGGATCAAAAGTTTCCTTCTAAGGAATGAATGTAGCCGTCCCTTTGCACAGTTTCAAGGAGTCCGAAATTTATTGGATGAAAAGATGAAAAGATCAGCAGAAGGACATTTCTAGATAACTGACTCCCAAGAACTCCAGTAAGTGAAATTGGAAAGAAATCCCCCCCCCCGATCAAGAAGATTTTGCAGGGGGCGGGAAACATCAAAGAAACTGCAAGCCGATTTCGGTAAAGCATTTTTTCAAACGGTACCACTGAGGCAGATGATTGAATGGTATTGAATGCCGGTAATAAAGGTCACACATGTTGTTCATTACGGGGAGGAGCTGTTGCGTTTCACACTTGCTGCCTGTTGACAATGTTACTCCATTCTCATGTGTTCCAATTAATTTACAACATTTGCCGATTCAGACCATTGCTTTTTGCCTTGTTCATGAGCTGAAGTACAATCCAGAATGGATATTTATTTGGTATATTTACCATTACAGTGGCTTACGGTTTTGAGGATAAAGGAGCATGTTTATTTCAATCCTTTCTCTTGAACCTCCCACCCCTGTTTGTGGTTGTTTTAAATCCGAATGGTACCATACCGTGGAGGGCGGGCGATTGTTGTTGTTTGTCTGTGCAGTGCTTTGAATTGAAGGAGCAACACATTTCTCACTTATTGCAAACGCAAGCATACTCTCCAAGTTGGCTCCCGGATTGTTTCATTACCTGGAGCGTAGCAGCTGTTTCTGCATCCATTCTTTGAAAAATGTGCACCTGTCATAGGAAGCTTTCTCATTTAAAGTTAGCAGGCGAACCTGTCACCGTGACATTGGCAAAAAAATGTAAAATCCTACTCTTATCCCATGAAAAATGATGCTGGTCGAAGCTCCACTTTCCCTTAGCTGTCCAAATGATATTCTGACTAATCTATTTTTATTTAGCAACAAAGGCTGTACTCTTACTCACACCTCGTGGTGTGGTTCACACATTTCTGGCTCCTTGTGAACCCATGGACACCATTTTGCCTGGTGTCTGACTGTAGGGGGCGGTGCTCATCTCCATTTCTCATTGGAAGGAGCCAGCGTGGTCCAAGACAGCTCTATGGTCATATGGCCAGCAAGACGACTGAAGGGCACAAGACGCTATTACCTTCCCATCGAAGTGGTACCTATTTTTCTACTCGCATTTGCATGCTTTCAAACTGCTAGGTGCGCAGGAGTTGGAGCAAGGAACGGGAGCTCACCCCCTCACGTGGTGCTCAGGTCTTGAACCCAGACTGTCAACTTTCCAGCTGACCAGCTCAGCATCTTTAACCCCTGAGCCATCATGCCTGCTTTTGCCTAGTTGTCGATCACTGATTATTGCTTTGACTTCTTGTAACACCTGCCTGGGTCATAGTAGCAAAGCTATCATGTGGATAGCTAGGTTTTGGCTTGGGGTTGTATGAACTCATCCATTGTGCTTGGTAAAGTTTGGTAGCAAAATAGCAGAGGTTCTCAAATGGATGCTGAAAACTGATAGACGCATTTGCAAAGTTACCAGAAAAGTATCATTTTAACTAGGAGGAGCTTATGAAACCCATGGGAAATAGCTATTATTATTTATTAATTTAATTTGAATTTCATGTGTAAGTGGATGAAATCTAATTGACATTAATGTTTCTCCTGGTCCATCCATATCTTTGCCTTGGAGTCCTTAGTGTGCCAACTGGAAAAGAGCACAGTTCTCCATTTGAAAACGTTGAACCAGGTCTGGATTATGGCTTTAATGTGTTGTGTGGAACACCACCAATTGTATCTTGTTCAACAAATTGTGCTTAAATCAAGTCAGGCTTTATAAAAAAATATATACAGCTCTTGTTAAATGAAAATTAAATTGCTCACGGGACTGGTTTGAGCGCCCTTTAGCCCACATAAGGCTTTTTAAACAACTCCCATCCATCCATTCATTGAATGCATTAAAAAAAATTGGCATCCTGCAACTTCAAGAAATGAGCTTTGAATTTCACTGCAGCTACCTGTGGGAGTCTCAGTGTACTTGCTGTATTGACGATAGAGCTCTTCCAAAGCAATGTACTTTTTTTTTTTTTTTGGTAATAACAGGGAAGTGGTTTGCTAATGCCCTCTTCTGAGAGATTATTGATTTAGAGGATTTCAATGCTACCCACTCCCGTAACAGCTCAGAGACTTCCCAATTTAGCCTGCAGGCTAACCCTGGTAGTCTCCCATTCAACTTTGAACCAGGGCTAATGCTGCTTAGCTTCCAAGCCAAGCTGAGGGCAGGAAGGACCTTGAAGTGATGGCTGCTCCTTGATACTCTTCTTACCTCCTGGAACGATCTGAACTTAACAACTGTTTTACTCAATGTATTTTTATTGTCAGGCCAGTATGATTCAGTTTTTCTGAAGCTAGCTAGTTTTTGTTATACTGTCTGCGAAACTAGGCAGACCTTGTTTAATTTAGTTTAGTAACAGCTGTTTGTGTGATCAAAACCTCTTTATGGGGGTCACGCGCAAGCTCTGATTTTATTGTCGCAACATTGGGAATCTTTCCGTTCGAAGGTATTGGCTTTTCAAAAGCAATCCTAGATTCTACATCAGACGGTAGCACAGTCTGCATCACGGCTGCCTCTCTCTCAGAAGAATGAAATCAGATGCTATTGAGTGGCATTGACATCCTCGCGTCGAGTTACTGCTGTTGTTATTTCAAGAGAGCACGCCTACTTTCCTGGAATGAGATCACCCCCCAAAAAATCATTGATACGATCTTCGAGAAATGGATTGGCTTCAGCTGAGTTCAAAAGCACTTTTGTTGTTAGTTGCGAAGTCGTGTCTGACCCATCGTGACCCCATGGACAACGTTCCTCCAGGCCTTCCTGTCCTCTACCATCTTCTGGAGTCCATTTAAGCTCACACCTACTGCTTCAGTGACTCCATCCAGCCACCTCATTCTCTGTCGTCCCCTTCTTCTATTGCCCTCAGTCTTTCCCAACATTAGGCTCTTCTCCAGCGAGCCCTTCCTTCTCATTAGGTGGCCAAAGTACTTGAGTTTCAACTTCAGGATCTGGCCTTCTAAAGAGCAGTCAGGGTTGATCTCCTCTAGGAGCAGGCAAAAAAATGGACATTTCAGTTCAAAGTGTAGCTTCCGTACTGGATGAGGTGACCCATATGATTTGGATGGGGTGAGAGACAATTTTCCAGTAGCAAAGAAAGAAATTGGGATATTCAGGTTGCCCTCCACTTACAACAGTTTGTTTAGTGACCGTTCAAAGATGCAACGGCACTGAAAAAAAGTGACTGATGGCTGTTTTTCACACTTACAAACGTTGCATCAGCGGTTATGACCCTTAACTGTGGTCACATGATCAAAATTCAGGCATTTGGCAACTGACTCATACTGGTGATGGTTGCCGTATCCCAAGGTCATATGATCACTTTTTACGACCATCTGGCAAGCGAAGTCAAGGCGGAAGCCGGATTCATTTAACGACTGTGTTACTAAGCTTAAAAACCGCAGGGATTCACTTCACAAGAGAGGTCACAAAACGGGGCCATTTTAACGCACAGCTTTAACGTTTTTTCAAAGAAGCATTCAGCTGTAAACACAGTCTGAGGATGACACGGCTCTACTGACTTGTGGTTTTTTTAAATAAATAAATAAATAAACCCCAATATTATAAATTATTATCAGTCCCTGCTCACTTTTTCTCCCAAAGGAAATAACGTAGGAGCAATTCAGCATATCAAACGCATGCATGTAAACCCTATTTGCAAATGCAGCTGGAGCATCTCCCAGGGATGAGTAGCGTACATGAACGGATGGGGGTGGGACAAAATATAAACTAGTCTGTAGGACGAAAGTAGACGAAAGTAGTTCGTCCACCCAACCTGGTGCCCTATAGATATTTGGACCCATAATTCCACTAATCCCTGCTGGGATTCCCTATCAGGAAAATATTGGCATGAGTAAAGCTGCATTACTCTTCCTTAAGCTAACCAGGATTTGATCCTGTTGCTGCCTCAATGTGGAGATGCCGTAATCCCTCTAGCTGGCTTCGTAAGCAGGCTAAAAGGGGGTTCAGTTATCGTGGGGGCCAACCATTGTCTTAGCATCTTGTCTAGACCAGGCAATCATGTGAAGCCATTATTTGTGCACTGCATAAAACGTGACCCTAGCATTTTTGTTCTCTTAAACCTGGGTTAAGTGTGTTGTATGACTCTAACCAGTATTTATTTCCTTGAACTCTTAAGGAGGAATGGCATTAAAAAGCGTTCAAGAACATTGCTGCAATTAAATGTCAAATTCCTTTGCAAAGCCCTCGGATCTTTTATTTCAACCTCTTTTTTTTTTAATTGTATGCCTCCTAATTACTTCCTCCTAACTGTCTTAACCTCATTATCTCCTGTAAAGTGCATCTTTTGTGCAATTCCTTGAACCCCAAACCGTAAAATCATTGATCTTGGCTCAAAACGGCTGTATATTTACACTCTACAAGCTCATCAACTCATCACTTACCAAAACAACAGTGACAACAAAAAAAACCCCACAATAATAATGCGGTCTTGGTGCCAAAGAACTGGATTCATTTAATGTGGTTTTTTATTATATATATATCAACATGCAGCAAACTTTGTGAAAAAAGTAATTAGTGTGGAGGGCTAAGGATCGTCATGAACTACAAAGGCTCCAGAGCAAGACTCTTTGGCAGTGCAGAAGATAGATATTGAGAAATGGGGGCTTTTGTCTTCATAAATCAGAACGGGCAACCATTTCCTTGAAGGAAATACATCTTTTGGCTTAAGATCTAAAGTACAGTTTTCTGGTAGGGGGAGAACACCCCTTCTTTGAGTGTTAACTACTTTTGTGAAAGAAAGGAGGAGTGTCGGAGCGAAAAAAGAGGCACAATGTGAATAAAAAAGAGAAACTGGCATATCGGAAAAAATCTAATCTTGGATCTAATGCTGCCTACCAGCGTTGGTTTTGATCCACTGTTTGGTGGGACAGTTTAAGCTGGCAGGCTAGAAACTGGAGAGACCATGAGTTCTAGTCTGGTCTTGGGCATGAAGCCAGCTGAGTGACTGTGAGCCAGTCATTTTTTCTATCCCAAAGAAGAAATCAATGGCAAACCCCTTCCAAAAATCTCACCAAGAAAACGTCAGGGATTTGTGCAGGGGAGTTCCCAGGGAAGTCAAGAACACAACTTCAAGGAGCCAAGAACACCTTGAAGGCACTTAGTTACATAACACACACATTGTGGTCTCCAATAGATCTCTTTTCAAGCAGGAAAAGTTGCCCACTTCTGCCTTCGGGCTTATCCCTCTACCTACCACATTTTTAAGGAACAGACCCCCCCATCCACTTAGGGTAATTCCAAGGGCTGAACTCATCTTTGAAGGAAACTCTTTTTAAAATGTCCCTTTTATTTTAAAAAAATCTGTAATATTTCTGACATATGGCACTTAAAAAAATAAATCAGCAGGGATCCATTGGAGGTACCTGATGTAATGGAATGGGCGAATGATCTTGGAAGACATGGGAGAAGAGTTGTTTGCCTAGGGAACAATCACATAAAAAGTGGAAGAGCCCACAACTGAGCACCAGGCAGAGAAACAAACTTAGAAAGAATGTGCCGTAAATAATCAGGCAGTAAAAAGAGATAGCAGGAGATTTGTACTTACAGACTTGCAAGATTCTGTTAATGCAGCCTTATAATAAAGTAGAATTAATTCACCTTGTCATGTTTCCCATCTCATCTACTTGGGAGGCTGACATCAATCAGAATAATGGGGGAACCCTTTGTCAAGGATTTGCCTATATCCTCTACAGAACATTGGAATAGAATAGAATAGAATAGAATAGAATAGAATAGAATAGAATAGAATAGAATAGAATAGAATAGAATAGAATAGAAAAGACAGATTGTAGAATAGAATGGAATGGAATGGAATGGAATAGAACAGAACAGAACAGAACAGAACAGAACAGAACAGAATAGAATAGAATGGAGTGGAGTGGACTAGAGTAGAGTAGAGTAGAGTAGAGTAGAGTAGAGTAGAGTAGAGTAGAGTAGAGTAGAGTAGAGTAGAATAGAATAGAATAGAATAATAGAATAGAATAGAATAGAACAGAACAGAACAGAACAGAAGAATAGAATAGAATAGAATAGAATAGAATAGAAATAGAAATAGAATAGAATAGAATAGAATAGAATAGAATAGAATAGAATAGAATAGAATAGAATAGAATAGAATAGAATAGAATAGACAGATTGTAGAATGGAATGGAATGGAATGGAATAGAATAGAATAGAATAGAATAGAATAGAATAGAGCTGGAAGGGACCTCAGAGGTCTTCTAGCCCAACCCTCTGCCCAAGGCAGGAGAAGACCTTATACCATCCCAGACAAATAGTTGTTCTTCTGATCCCTGCCAGCTCTTTTGCTCCAAATGCAGTGGAACAGATTAATCATCCCTAATTTGTGGGACTGAATAGGTTCATGGCTTCAGCTGAATGCTACAAACCAAGCATCAAAGGAGGCTATTAACTTAATATTATTATTAATTAAATAATTTGCATCTTTGCCTCAATGGCAAATGAAGAATTGAGTCAATGCCAAGAGGGAATATAAAGGTGGCAGAGAGGACTGTAGAATTTGCATTCTCCAAACCGTTTCTTCCAAACCAAACCGGCTCTCCTGTTTTCTTGCTATTCCTGCCAATGGGACTTAAGGGGTCAGTGAGAAATACTGCTGAGAGGATACGATTTGTCTTGGTTGCCATTTGAGGAAAGAAAACTAATTGATGAAGACAACCACCTGGGGGGGGATCTATTTCGCTCCTCACTCCATCATGTGTTTGTCAAATGGAGTTTTACGAATCATTCCTGCTTCCATATATCATGGTTACTGTCCAACTAAGCCTTTTCTGTTCCAGAATTGGCTTCTATTATTCTCTGGAAGAAAGAAAGGACGAGTGGGGAACATGATAGCAGCCTTCCAATATCTCAGGGGCTGCCCCAAAGAAGAGGGAGTCAAGCTATTCTCCAAAGCCCCTGAAGGCAGGACCAGAAGCAACGGATGGAAACTGATCAAGGAGAGAAGCAACCTGGAATTAAGGAGAAACTTCCTGACAGTGAGAACAATCAACATGCCTTCAGAAGTTGTGGGTGCTCCATCACTGGAGTCTTTTAAGAAGACAATGGACAGCCACCTGTCTGAAATGGTATAGGATCTTCTGCTTGAGCCGGGGGTTGAACTAGAGGACCTTCCAACTCTGATATTCTATTCTATTCTAAATCCACTCATCCTTCACCTGCCAAACCACCTCTTCCCCAAATTGCATTTTGTGACTTGTGTTTATAGATAATAAGTAGTTTGGTCCTGAGCTAGTTAGTTGGTCCTGAGCTAGTTCTTGGATAGAAAACTGCAAGATGCAGATATATCTTATTAAACCTCTTCTCCTTCTAAGCGCAAGATAGTTGGGCAGGGGGAGAAAAGTCCTAATGCTTTTGAAAGTATACATGTTTCCATGAAAAAGTATTTAGAATAGCATAGAGGAATGCAAAACAGGGAGGTGGGTCATTACTATAAGTTTAAAACTTAAGCTACTCTTACATACCCATGGAAGGGTTCTCTAGACTATTTACCAGTTTTGTTTTTCAGGACGATACCTATATTCCTTTTGCCTTTGTCAAAATGTTTGCAAGAAATATTGATGTTTACGCTGATTGCTCCACCTTAGCTAGCTGTTTCCTTCAGTCCCTCTTTACTCACTCGTAAATATTATGTTATCAAAAGAATACTT